>NC_137605.1:885000-907500 GCF_963280865.1 Gymnoscopelus braueri
TAGTGTGCGTGCGTGCGTGCGTGCGTGCGTGCGTGCGTGCGTGCGTGCGTGCGTGCGTGCGTGCGTGCGTGCGTGCGTGCGTGCGTGCGTGCGTGTGTGTGTGTGTGTGTGCATGTGTGTGTGTCTGTGCGTGTGTGTGCACATTAACTATTCATTACACACACATTTGCCACATGTCCTGTGGCAAATGTCTCTTAGTGACATTCTAATCTAAATTATTGATCAGCCTGCCTCCCCCAACACACACACGCACACGCACACACACACACACACACACACACACACACACACACACACACACACACACACACACACACAGCTCAGCACTCAGTGTTTAATAGGAAGGATCTCCATGATGGGAGCGGGGTGCAGGAATTGGATGGTGAAACTGTGTGTGTGTGTGGGGGGGGGGGGGGGGGGGTGGAGGAGAGTGAGAGAGAGACGGACATGCTGATGTTTTTTTCTGGACTCCCTCAAAAAGCAACAACCGCCTTCTTGTCCAAAATACTGCAGCTATGGGTTCTTACTAGAACCAGAAAATACGATCATATTATATCAGCTCTGTTCTGGCCTCACTGCACTGGATACCTTGGCTTTAGCAACTCATTCTAAAATATTATGGTTTGCTTTTAAATCACGTAACGGCCTTGCCCCCCCGCAGCCTTAGACCGTCAGACCAGCTGTTACTGGAGGTCTAGTCTCATGTGGAGGTCTAGTGGAGGTCTACTGGAGGTCTAGTGGAGGTCTAGTGGAGGTCTAGTGGTCTAATGGAGGTCTAATGAAGGTCTAGTGGAGGTCTAATGGAGGTCTAGTGGAGGTCTAGTGGAGGTGTAGGAGGTCTAGTGGAGGTCTAGTGGAGGTCTAGTGGAGGTCTAGTGGAGGTCTAGTGGAGGTGTAGTGGTCTAATGGAGGTCTAATGGAGGTCTAGTGGAGGTCTAGTGGAGGTCTAGTGGTCTAGTGGAGGTCTAGTGGAGGTCTAGTGGTCTAGTGGAGGTCTAGTGGAGGTGTAATGGAGGTGTAGTGGAGGTCTATTGGAGGTCTAGTGGTCTAGTGGAGGTCTAGTGGAGGTCTAGTGGAGGTCTAGTGGAGGTCCAGTGGAGGTCTAGTGGAGGTCCAGTGGAGGTCTAGTGGAGGTCTAGTGGAGGTCTAGTGGTCTAGTGGAGGTCTAATGGAGGTCTAATGGAGGTCTAGTGGAGGTCAGTGGTCTAGTGGAGGTCTAGTGGAGGTCTAGTGGAGGTCTAGTGGAGGTCTAGTGGAGGTCAGTGGTCTAGTGGAGGTCTAGTGGAGGTCTAGTGGAGGTCTAGTGGAGGTTTAGGAGGTCTAGTGGAGGTCTAGTGGTCTAGTGGAGGTCTAATGGAGGTCTAGTGGAGGTCTAGTGGAGGTGTAGTGGAGGTCTAGTGGAGGTCCAGTGGAGGTCTAATGGTCTAGTGGAGGTCTAGTGGAGGTGTAGTGGAGGTCTAGTTGAGGTCTAGTGGTCTAGTTGAGGTCTAGTGGAGGTCTAGTGGAGGTCTAGTGGAGGTCTAGTTGAGGTCTAGTGGTCTAGTTGAGGTCTAGTGGAGGTCTAGTGGAGGTCTAGTGGAGGACTAGTGGAGGTCCAGTGGAGGTCTAGTGGAGGTCTAGTGGAGGTCTAAAGGAGGTCTAGTGGAGGTCTAATGGTCTAGTGGAGGTCTAGTGGAGGTGTAGTGGAGGTCTAGTTGAGGTCTAGTGGTCTAGTTGAGGTCTAGTGGAGGTCTAGTGGAGGTCTAGTTGAGTTCTAGTGGTCTAGTTGAGGTCTAGTGGAGGTCTAGTGGAGGTCTAGTGGAGGTCTAGAGGAGGTGTAGTGGAGGTCTAGTGGAGGTCTAGTGGAGGTCCAGTGGAGGTCTAGTGGAGGTCTAGTGGTCTAGTGGAGGTCTAAAGGAGGTCTAGTGGAGGTCTAGTGGTCTAGTGGAGGTCTAGTGGAGGTCTAGTGGAGGTCTAGTGGAGGTGTAGGAGGTCTAGTGGAGGTCTAGTGGAGGTCTAGTGGAGGTCTAGTGGAGGTCTAGTGGAGGTGTAGGAGGTCTAGTGGAGGTCTAGTGGAGGTCTAATGGAGGTCTAGTGGAGGTCTAGTGGAGGTGTAGGAGGTCTAGTGGAGGTCTAGTGGAGGTCTAGTTGAGGTCTGGTGGAGGTCTGGTGGAGGTCTAGTGGAGGTCTAGTGGAGGTCTAGTGGAGGTCTAGTGCAGGTCTAGTGGAGGTCTAGTGGAGGTCTAGTGGAGGTCTACTGGAGGTCTAGTGGAGGTCTACTGGAGGTCTAGTGGAGGTCTAGTGGAGGTCTAGTGGAGGTGTAGGAGGTCTAGTGGAGGTCTAGTGGTCTAGTGGAGGTCTAATGGAGGTCTAGTGGAGGTCTAGTGGAGGTCTAGTTGAGGTCTGGTGGAGGTCTAGTGGAGGTCTAGTGGAGGTCTAGTGGAGGTCTAGTGGAGGTCTAGTTGAGGTCTGGTGGAGGTCTAGTGGAGGTCTAGTCTCACGTGGAGGTCTAGTGGAGGTCTAGTGGAGGTCTAGTGGAGGTCTAGTGGTCTAGTGGAGGTCTAGTGGAGGTCTAGTGGAGGTCTAGTGGAGGTCTAGTGGAGGTCTAGTGGAGGTCTAGTGGAGGTCTAGTGGAGGTCTAGTGGAGGTCTAGTGTCACGTGGAGGTCTAGTGGAGGTCTAGTGGAGGTCTAGTGGAGGTCTCTTGGAGGTCTAGTGGAGGTCTAGTGTCATGTGGACGTCTAGTGGAGGTCTAGTGGAGGTCTAGTGGAGGTCTAGTGGAGGTCTAGTGGAGGTCTAGTGGAGGTCTAGTGGTCTAGTGGAGGTCTAGTGGAGGTCTAGTGGAGGTCTAGTGGAGGTCTAGTTGAGTTCTAGTGGTCTAGTTGAGGTCTAGTGGAGGTCTAGTGGAGGTCTAGTGGAGGTCTAGAGGAGGTGTAGTGGAGGTCTAGTGGAGGTCTAGTGGAGGTCCAGTGGAGGTCTAGTGGAGGTCTAGTGGTCTAGTGGAGGTCTAAAGGAGGTCTAGTGGAGTTCTAGTGGAGGTGTAGGAGGTCTAGTGGAGGTCTAGTGGAGGTCTAGTGGAGGTCTAGTGGAGGTGTAGGAGGTCTAGTGGAGGTCTAGTGGAGGTCTAGTGGTCTAGTGGAGGTCTAATGGAGGTCTAGTGGAGGTCTAGTGGAGGTGTAGGAGGTCTAGTGGAGGTCTAGTGGAGGTGTAGGAGGTCTAGTGGAGGTCTAGTGGAGGTCTAGTGGAGGTCTAGTTGAGGTCTGGTGGAGGTCTAGTGGAGGTCTAGTGGAGGTCTAGTCTCACGTGGAGGTCTAGTGGAGGTCTAGTGGAGGTCTAGTGTCATGTGGACGTCTAGTGGAGGTCTAGTGGAGGTCTAGTGGAGGTCTAGTGGAGGTCTAGTGGAGGTCTACTGGAGGTCTAGTGGAGGTCTAGGAGGTCTAGTGGAGGTCTAGTGGTCTAGTGGAGGTCTAATGGAGGTCTAGTGGAGGTCTAGTGGAGGTGTAGGAGGTCTAGTGGAGGTCTAGTGGAGGTCTAGTGGAGGTCTAGTTGAGGTCTGGTGGAGGTCTAGTGGAGGTCTAGTGGAGGTCTAGTCTCACGTGGAGGTCTAGTGGAGGTCTAGTGGAGGTCTAGTGGAGGTCTAGTGTCATGTGGACGTCTAGTGGAGGTCTAGTGGAGGTCTAGTGGAGGTCTAGTGGAGGTCTAGTGGAGGTCTAGTGGTCTAGTGGAGGTCTAGTGGAGGTCTAGTGGAGGTCTAGTGGAGGTCTAGTGGAGGTCTATTGGAGGTCTAGTGGAGGTCTAGTGTCACGTGGAGGTCTAGTGGAGGTCTAGTGGAGGCCTAGTGTTGTGGTTTGTGTTGTGAAGCACTTTGTAAACTTGTTTTTGAAAGGTTCTATAAATGTGTGGGCGGGACTGACCTCTATCCAGCCTCTCCCTGCCATGCAGCCAATAGCAGGCCACCTCGCTGGGATTGGCCGAGACCATGAGTGGGAGGGTCGCGGTGTCGTCCTCCGTCACGGTCACATGACTGGGCTGGTCCAATCCGAACTTTGGAGGGTCTGACGGGTCAAAAATACGACACAAAGAGACGTGTATGAATTATAACATAACATATTGATTATATATCGACAGGAGGTTGGGTTATTAGAGTTAGGGTTATTAGAGTTAGGGTTATTAGAGTTAGGGTTATTAGAGTTAGAGTTAATAGAGTTAGAGTTATTAGAGTTAGGGTTATTAGAGTTAGAGTTAATAGAGTTAGGGTTATTAGAGTTAGGGTTATTAGAGTTAGGGTTATTAGAGTTAGTGTTATTAGAGTTAGGGTTATTAGTGTTAGAGTTATTAGAGTTAGAGTTATTAGAGTTAGGGTTATTAGAGTTAGTGTTATTAGAGTTAGAGTTATTAGAGTTAGGGTTATTAGAGTTAGAGTTATTAGAGTTAGGGTTATTAGAGTTAGTGTTATTAGAGTTAGTGTTATTAGAGTTAGGGTTATTAGAGTTAGGGTTATTAGATCTAGGGTTATTAGAGTTAGGGTTATTAGAGTTAGGGTTATTAGTGTTAGAGTTATTAGAGTTAGGGTTATTAGATCTAGGGTTATTAGAGTTAGGGTTATTAGATCTAGGGTTATTAGAGTTAGGGTTATTAGAGTTAGGGTTATTAGATCTAGGGTTATTAGAGTTAGGGTTATTAGAGTTAGGGTTATTAGTGTTAGAGTTATTAGAGTTAGGGTTATTAGAGTTAGGGTTATTAGAGTTAGGGTTATTAGAGTTAGGGTTATTAGATCTAGGGTTATTAGAGTTAGGGTTATTAGAGTTAGGGTTATTAGAGTTAGGGTTATTAGAGTTAGGGTTATTAGAGTTAGGGTTATTAGAGTTAGGGTTATTAGAGTTAGGGTTATTAGATCTAGGGTTATTAGAGTTAGAGTTATTAGAGTTAGAGTTATTAGAGTTAGAGTTATTAGAGTTAGGTTTATTAGAGTTAGAGTTATTAGAGTTAGGTTTATTAGAGTTAGAGTTATTAGAGTTAGGGTTATTAGAGTTAGAGTTATTAGGGTTATTAGAGTTAGAGTTATTAGAGTTAGGGTTATTAGAGTTAGAGTTATTAGAGTTAGAGTTATTAGAGTTAGGGTTATTAGAGTTAGGGTTATTAGAGTTAGAGTTATTAGAGTTAGAGTTATTAGAGTTAGGGTTATTAGAGTTAGAGTTATTAGAGTTAGAGTTATTAGAGTTAGGGTTATTAGAGTTAGGGTTATTAGAGTTAGGGTTATTAGAGTTAGGGTTATTAGAGTTAGGGTTATTAGAGTTAGAGTTATTAGAGTTAGGGTTATTAGAGTTAGGGTTATTAGAGTTAGAGTTATTAGAGTTAGAGTTATTAGAGTTAGGGTTATTAGAGTTAGAGTTATTAGAGTTAGAGTTATTAGAGTTAGAGTTATTAGAGTTAGGGTTATTAGAGTTAGGGTTATTAGAGTTAGAGTTATTAGAGTTAGGGTTATTAGAGTTAGGGTTATTAGAGTTAGAGTTATTAGAGTTAGAGTTATTAGAGTTAGGGTTATTAGAGTTAGGGTTATTAGAGTTAGGGTTATTAGAGTTAGAGTTATTAGAGTTAGAGTTATTAGAGTTAGGGTTATTAGAGTTAGGGTTATTAGAGTTAGAGTTATTAGAGTTAGAGTTATTAGAGTTAGGGTTATTAGAGTTAGAGTTATTAGAGTTAGAGTTATTAGAGTTAGGGTTATTAGAGTTAGGGTTATTAGAGTTAGGGTTATTAGAGTTAGGGTTATTAGAGTTAGGGTTATTAGAGTTAGAGTTATTAGAGTTAGAGTTATTAGAGTTAGGGTTATTAGAGTTAGGGTTATTAGAGTTAGGGTTATTAGAGTTAGGGTTATTAGAGTTAGAGTTATTAGAGTTAGAGTTATTAGAGTTAGGGTTATTAGAGTTAGAGTTATTAGAGTTAGATTTATTAGAGTTAGGGTTATTAGAGTTAGATTTATTAGAGTTAGATTTATTAGAGTTAGGGTTATTAGAGTTAGGGTTATTAGAGTTAGGGTTATTAGAGTTAGAGTTATTAGAGTTAGGGTTATTAGAGTTAGGGTTATTAGAGTTAGGGTTATTAGAGTTAGGGTTATTAGAGTTAGGGTTATTAGAGTTAGGGTTATTAGAGTTAGAGTTATTAGAGTTAGAGTTATTAGAGTTAGAGTTATTAGAGTTAGATTTATTAGAGTTAGGGTTATTAGAGTTAGATTTATTAGAGTTAGATTTATTAGAGTTAGAGTTATTAGAGTTAGAGTTATTAGAGTTAGGGTTATTAGAGTTAGAGTTATTAGAGTTAGAGTTATTAGAGTTAGGGTTATTAGAGTTAGGGTTATTAGAGTTAGGGTTATTAGAGTTAGGGTTATTAGAGTTAGGGTTATTAGAGTTAGAGTTATTAGAGTTAGGGTTATTAGAGTTAGGGTTATTAGAGTTAGAGTTATTAGAGTTAGAGTTATTAGAGTTAGGGTTATTAGAGTTAGAGTTATTAGAGTTAGAGTTATTAGAGTTAGAGTTATTAGAGTTAGGGTTATTAGAGTTAGGGTTATTAGAGTTAGAGTTATTAGAGTTAGGGTTATTAGAGTTAGGGTTATTAGAGTTAGAGTTATTAGAGTTAGAGTTATTAGAGTTAGGGTTATTAGAGTTAGGGTTATTAGAGTTAGGGTTATTAGAGTTAGAGTTATTAGAGTTAGAGTTATTAGAGTTAGGGTTATTAGAGTTAGGGTTATTAGAGTTAGAGTTATTAGAGTTAGAGTTATTAGAGTTAGGGTTATTAGAGTTAGAGTTATTAGAGTTAGAGTTATTAGAGTTAGGGTTATTAGAGTTAGGGTTATTAGAGTTAGGGTTATTAGAGTTAGGGTTATTAGAGTTAGGGTTATTAGAGTTAGAGTTATTAGAGTTAGAGTTATTAGAGTTAGGGTTATTAGAGTTAGGGTTATTAGAGTTAGGGTTATTAGAGTTAGGGTTATTAGAGTTAGAGTTATTAGAGTTAGAGTTATTAGAGTTAGGGTTATTAGAGTTAGAGTTATTAGAGTTAGATTTATTAGAGTTAGGGTTATTAGAGTTAGATTTATTAGAGTTAAATTTATTAGAGTTAGGGTTATTAGAGTTAGGGTTATTAGAGTTAGGGTTATTAGAGTTAGAGTTATTAGAGTTAGGGTTATTAGAGTTAGGGTTATTAGAGTTAGGGTTATTAGAGTTAGGGTTATTAGAGTTAGGGTTATTAGAGTTAGGGTTATTAGAGTTAGAGTTATTAGAGTTAGAGTTATTAGAGTTAGAGTTATTAGAGTTAGATTTATTAGAGTTAGGGTTATTAGAGTTAGATTTATTAGAGTTAGATTTATTAGAGTTAGATTTATTAGAGTTAGGGTTATTAGAGTTAGATTTATTAGAGTTAGATTTATTAGAGTTAGATTTATTAGAGTTAGGGTTATTAGAGTTAGGGTTATTAGAGTTATAGTTATTAGAGTTATAGTTATTAGAGTTATAGTTATTAGAGTTAGATTTATTAGAGTTAGATTTATTAGAGTTAGATTTATTAGAGTTAGGGTTATTAGAGTTAGGGTTATTAGAGTTAGATTTATTAGAGTTAGATTTATTAGAGTTAGATTTATTAGAGTTAGGGTTATTAGAGTTAGGGTTATTAGAGTTATAGTTATTAGAGTTAGGGTTATTAGAGTTAGGGTTATTAGAGTTAGGGTTATTAGAGTTAGGGTTATTAGAGTTATAGTTATTAGAGTTAGAGTTATTAGAGTTAGGGTTATTAGAGTTAGGGTTATTAGAGTTAGGGTTATTAGAGTTAGAGTTATTAGAGTTAGAGTTAATAGAGTTAGGGTTATTAGAGTTAGAGTTATTAGAGTTAGAGTTAATAGAGTTAGGGTTATTAGAGTTAGGGTTATTAGAGTTAGGGTTATTAGAGTTAGAGTTATTAGAGTTAGAGTTAATAGAGTTAGGGTTATTAGAGTTAGAGTTATTAGAGTTAGAGTTATTAGAGTTAGATTTATTAGAGTTAGATTTATTAGAGTTAGATTTATTAGAGTTAGGGTTATTAGAGTTAGGGTTATTAGAGTTATAGTTATTAGAGTTATAGTTATTAGAGTTAGAGTTATTAGAGTTAGATTTATTAGAGTTAGATTTATTAGAGTTAGATTTATTAGAGTTAGGGTTATTAGAGTTAGGGTTATTAGAGTTAGAGTTATTAGAGTTAGAGTTAATAGAGTTAGGGTTATTAGAGTTAGGGTTATTAGAGTTAGGGTTATTAGAGTTAGAGTTATTAGAGTTAGAGTTAATAGAGTTAGGGTTATTAGAGTTAGATTTATTAGAGTTAGGGTTATTAGAGTTAGATTTATTAGAGTTAGATTTATTAGAGTTAGATTTATTAGAGTTAGGGTTATTAGAGTTAGGGTTATTAGAGTTATAGTTATTAGAGTTATAGTTATTAGAGTTAGAGTTATTAGAGTTAGATTTATTAGAGTTAGATTTATTAGAGTTAGATTTATTAGAGTTAGGGTTATTAGAGTTAGGGTTATTAGAGTTAGATTTATTAGAGTTAGATTTATTAGAGTTAGATTTATTAGAGTTAGGGTTATTAGAGTTAGGGTTATTAGAGTTATAGTTATTAGAGTTAGGGTTATTAGAGTTAGGGTTATTAGAGTTAGGGTTATTAGAGTTAGGGTTATTAGAGTTATAGTTATTAGAGTTAGAGTTATTAGAGTTAGGGTTATTAGAGTTAGGGTTATTAGAGTTAGGGTTATTAGAGTTAGAGTTATTAGAGTTAGAGTTAATAGAGTTAGGGTTATTAGAGTTAGAGTTATTAGAGTTAGAGTTAATAGAGTTAGGGTTATTAGAGTTAGGGTTATTAGAGTTAGGGTTATTAGAGTTAGAGTTATTAGAGTTAGAGTTAATAGAGTTAGGGTTATTAGAGTTAGAGTTATTAGAGTTAGAGTTAATAGAGTTAGGGTTATTAGAGTTAGGGTTATTAGAGTTAGAGTTATTAGAGTTAGAGTTAATAGAGTTAGGGTTATTAGAGTTAGAGTTATTAGAGTTAGAGTTATTAGAGTTAGGGTTATTAGAGTTAGGGTTATTAGAGTTAGAGTTATTAGAGTTAGGGTTATTAGAGTTAGAGTTATTAGAGTTAGAGGTATTAGAGTTAGGGTTATTAGAGTTAGGGTTATTAGAGTTAGAGTTATTAGAGTTAGGGTTATTAGAGTTAGAGTTAGAGTTATTAGAGTTAGAGTTATTAGAGTTAGGGTTATTAGAGTTAGGGTTATTAGAGTTAGAGGTATTAGAGTTAGGGTTATTAGAGTTAGGGTTATTAGAGTTAGAGTTATTAGAGTTAGGGTTATTAGAGTTAGGGTTATTAGAGTTAGGGTTATTAGAGTTAGAGGTATTAGAGTTAGGGTTATTAGAGTTAGGGTTATTAGAGTTAGGGTTATTAGAGTTAGAGTTATTAGAGTTAGGGTTATTAGAGTTAGAGTTATTAGAGTTAGAGTTTTTAGAGTTAGAGTTATTAGAGTTAGAGTTATTAGAGTTAGGGTTATTAGAGTTAGGGTTATTAGAGTTAGGGTTATTAGAGTTAGAGTTATTAGAGTTAGAGTTAATAGAGTTAGGGTTATTAGAGTTAGAGTTATTAGAGTTAGAGTTAATAGAGTTAGGGTTATTAGAGTTAGGGTTATTAGAGTTAGGGTTATTAGAGTTAGAGTTATTAGAGTTAGAGTTAATAGAGTTAGGGTTATTAGAGTTAGAGTTATTAGAGTTAGAGTTAATAGAGTTAGGGTTATTAGAGTTAGGGTTATTAGAGTTAGAGTTATTAGAGTTAGAGTTAATAGAGTTAGGGTTATTAGAGTTAGAGTTATTAGAGTTAGAGTTATTAGAGTTAGGGTTATTAGAGTTAGGGTTATTAGAGTTAGAGTTATTAGAGTTAGAGGTATTAGAGTTAGGGTTATTAGAGTTAGGGTTATTAGAGTTAGAGTTATTAGAGTTAGGGTTATTAGAGTTAGAGTTAGAGTTATTAGAGTTAGAGTTATTAGAGTTAGGGTTATTAGAGTTAGGGTTATTAGAGTTAGAGGTATTAGAGTTAGGGTTATTAGAGTTAGGGTTATTAGAGTTAGAGTTATTAGAGTTAGGGTTATTAGAGTTAGGGTTATTAGAGTTAGGGTTATTAGAGTTAGAGGTATTAGAGTTAGGGTTATTAGAGTTAGGGTTATTAGAGTTAGAGTTATTAGAGTTAGGGTTATTAGAGTTAGAGTTATTAGAGTTAGAGTTATTAGAGTTAGAGTTATTAGAGTTAGAGTTATTAGAGTTAGAGTTATTAGAGTTAGGGTTATTAGAGTTAGAGTTATTAGAGTTAGGGTTATTAGAGTTAGAGTTATTAGAGTTAGAGTTATTAGAGTTAGAGTTATTAGAGTTAGAGTTATTAGAGTTAGAGTTATTAGAGTTAGGGTTATTAGAGTTAGAGTTATTAGAGTTAGAGTTATTAGAGTTAGGGTTATTAGAGTTAGAGTTATTAGAGTTAGGGTTATTAGAGTTAGGGTTATTAGAGTTAGAGTTATTAGAGTTAGAGTTATTAGAGTTAGGTTTATTAGAGTTAGAGTTATTAGAGTTAGGGTTATTAGAGTTAGAGTTATTAGAGTTAGAGTTATTAGAGTTAGAGTTATTAGAGTTAGAGTTATTAGAGTTAGGGTTATTAGAGTTAGGGTTATTAGAGTTAGGGTTATTAGAGTTAGGGTTATTAGAGTTAGAGTTATTAGAGTTAGAGTTATTAGAGTTAGAGTTATTAGAGTTAGGGTTATTAGAGTTAGAGTTATTAGAGTTAGAGTTATTAGAGTTAGAGTTATTAGAGTTAGAGTTATTAGAGTTAGGGTTATTAGAGTTAGAGTTATTAGAGTTAGAGTTATTAGAGTTAGAGTTATTAGAGTTAGGGTTATTAGAGTTAGGGTGTCCACGGTGTCCCATCAGTCTTTTGAGCAGCAGAGTCACTGCCCATCTTTCACCTCTTCAGGAAACACTACCCTGAGAACCAGTGGTTCAGACCATCAGACACACAGCGCTACTGTCAGGGTTATGGTTAGTTAGGGTTAGTTAGTGAGGGTTAGTTAGGGTTAGTTAGTGAGGGTTAGTTAGGGTTAGTTAGTGAGGGTTAGTTAGGGTTAGTTAGTGAGGGTTAGTTAGGGTTAGTTAGTGATATTTAAAGGACCAGACCAGTGGTTCAGACCATCAGACACACAGCGCTGCTGTCAGGGTTAGGGTTAGTTAGTGAGGGTTAGTTAGGGTTAGTTAGTGAGGGTTAGTTAGGGTTAGTTAGGGTTAGTTAGGGTTAGTTAGTGAGGGTTAGTTAGGGTTAGTTAGGGTTAGTTAGTGAGGGTTAGTTAGGGTTAGTTAGTGAGGGTTAGTTAGGGTTAGTTAGGGTTAGTTAGGGTTAGTTAGGGTTAGTTAGTGAGGGTTAGTTAGGGTTAGTTAGTGATGTTTAAAGGACCAGACCAGTGGTCATACATCATACATCAGACACAGCGCTGCTGTCAGGTGGAAACCTTGTACGTCCAAAACCCTTCCTTTTTTTATTACTTAGTTTAAAAACATTTTAAAGTAGTGAAAATAGCAGTTATGAGCTTGTAGATCTGCTATGTTTCACTTGTATGATGAAGTAGGACATTAATTCACGAAAGAAAAAGAAAAGGGTGAAAGTTGGAGATATGAGGTTTGCTCCCTATAGAGACCATAGTTTATATTTATATTAACCTTCTATAAAGAAAAAGGGTGAAACATGGAGATATGAGGTTTGCTCCCCAATAGAGACCATAGTTTATATTTATATTAACCTCCTATAGAGACCATAGTTTATATTATATTAACCTCCTATAAAGAAAAAGAAAAGGGTGAAACATGGAGATATGAGGTTTGCTCCCCTATAGAGACCATAGTTTATATTTATATTAACCTCCTATAAAGAAAAATAAAAGGGTGAAACATGGAGATATGAGGTTTGCTCCCTATAGAGACCATAGTTTATATTATATTAACCTCCTATAAAGACAAAGAAAAGGGTGAAACATGGAGATATGAGGTTTGCTCCCCTATAGAGACCATAGTTTATATTTATATTAATCTCCTATAAAGAAAAAGAAAAGGGTGAAACATGGAGATAAGAGGTTTGCTCCCTATAGAGACCATAGTTTATATTTATATTAATCTCCTATAAAGAAAAAGAAAAGGGTGAAACATGGAGATATGAGGTTTGCTCCCCAATAGAGACCATAGTTTATATTTATATTAACCTCCTATAAAGAAAAATAAAAGGGTGAAACATGGAGATATGAGGTTTGCTCCCTATAGAGACCATAGTTTATATTTATATTAATCTCCTATAAAGAAAAAGAAAAGGGTGAAACATGGAGATAAGAGGTTTGCTCCCCAATAGAGACCATAGTTTATATTTATATTAACCTTCTATAAAGAAAAAGAAAAGGGTGAAAGTTGGAGATATGAGGTTTGCTCCCCAATAGAGACCATAGTTTATATTTATATTAACCTCCTCCATTTGACCTCAAATCACTTTATTTTTTCATATATTGCGTTTCTTTAGTCTTGTCCGTATTCAATAAAGCTTACAGAATGAAAGTGAACATTTTTCTGTCAACGTGAGCTAAAACTCTCTGTGTCATTAATTTTAAAAGCCTCTTCTAGCTCCACATACAGCATTTATTGTTTCCAAACGTCTGCATACAGTAATAGAGTAATTGTATAGATGAAATAAATGGAGCAGTAACTTTAAAAAGGTTGCATTACCTACAGCTAAAGTAGAAACTTTATAAACTTTATCGTCTCATAGACTCTTTTTACACACCGTGTAACAAAAAAACTACACTGTAGATTAAACTGCACTGAAATGCACTCAATCTGTGATAAATAAGACTTTCTCTCTTTAACTGTACCGTTGACAACTAGAGTTACAAGTGTTGTAAAGTAATTAAGTACATTTACTCAGTAAGTACAAATTTGAGGTACTTTTACTTTACAGGAGTACTTCTTTTCAGTACTTCTACTCCACTACATATCAGATGCAAATATTGTACTTTTACTCCACTACAGTTATTACAAAACTTTAGTTACTTTGTAGATCGTGATCATTATTAGAAAACAAACATTAACCACTTCAGCCCTATATACATTTTGGCCATTTGAAGCAGAGCTACAAGCTCACAATGTGTCGCATTGTGAGCTTGTAGATCTGCAATTATAACATAAGTAAGGATAAGGATAATTCCTTTAACAGGTCCGTTCATGAAAGTCCTTGCGGTCTTGTTTCCAATGAGGGCCTGTGAGCAATTAGGGGTTAAGAGTCTTGCTCAGGGACAAATTTCATTTCATCGACACATTTGCTGGCCTGGCCTGGAATCGTACCTGGGGCAACCAGAGCCTCTGGCTCACTAACCACTCAGCTATGACCGCCCCTAAGTACTAAATAAATAATATAAATAAGTAGTTGTCAATGTCTGGTCATGTGGACTTTTAGTCACCTAATCCTTTACAAATTAAATCAAGCACTGATTATACTTACAGAGTACATTGAGCTGGTAGTATGTACTACTCCCCTCGGCCAGTAGGGGGGTGTACGCCTGGCAGATGACTCTCTGGTCGTGGTGAGCAGAGGTCAGCGGCAAGGTCATGGTGCTACGCACCGAAATACCACCAAACTCCGCCCTTCTGGCAGGAAGCTCCGCCCCCTTCAACCTGGCACATAAACAAACACCCCATAGGGGTGAAAGGGTTAATTTTAACTCATCAATTTAATCAATTATAATAAAAAAACTATTTTAATCAAATAATTGATTTGCAAAAACATTATGAGAATAGCAGACCTAGACCTATAGACCAGAGTTTGTAGATCTATTATATTTTCACTATTTAAAAATATGCCTGTTTGTTTTATGAATATTGAACCAATGAAAAGTATTAACACCAGCTTGTGACTAAATAAAAACTACATTTGATCTGTTGGAACCATAAACAGTAAAAAGAATGGACAAAGCTATTGGTTGGGACCAGAGTGGGGGGGGGGGAATTAATGCTATTGGTTGTGTAGCTTCAATCAAAATCATCACAAGGTAGCCACGCCCCTCCTACAGCATACCTTACGTTATCATCAAGTTTAAAATAAACGGGACCATAATTTACCAAAACGCATTTCATGGTGATTTAAAGAAGACTTTAAACTAGAGACTGGAATCATATAATATTTATGACAATGTTTATTAAGGTAATACAATCAAGTGTAAAGTTCGGCAAAAACCCATCCGCTTGAATGGAGCCTAATTGCTTCTGACACCAGCAGAGATAGGCCTCATATGAACTGTTACTTCCTATATAGCCTCAATGTACAACTCAGAAGCTGGCCTCTTGGTCTTTTTAACGTTTCCTGAAAAGAAAACATTGTGGACACACAAGGTTTTCTCCCCATTTGAGGCGTGTCAGATAATCATGTTTGGAGAAGAGGAAATGTATTGATCTGTGGGAGCCTGATATAAAGAGTTAATGTATTGATCTGTGGGAGCGTGATATAAAGAGTTAATGTATTGATCTGTGGGAGCGTGATATAAAGGGTTATGGTTAGGGTTAGGGTTAGGGTTAATGTATTGATCTGTGGGAGCGTGATATAAAGGGTTAATGTATTGATCTGTGGGAGCGTGATATAAAGGGTTAGGGTTAGGGTTAATGTATTGATCTGTGGGAGTGTGATATAAAGGGTTAGGGTTAATGTATTGATCTGTGGGAGTGTGATATAAAGTGTTAGGGTTAGGGTTAGGGTTAGGGTTAATGTATTGATCTGTGGGAGCGTGATATAAAGGGTTAATGTATTGATCTGTGGGAGCGTGATATAAAGGGTTAGGGTTAGGGTTAATGTATTGATCTGTGGGAGTGTGATATAAAGGGTTAGGGTTAATGTATTGATCTGTGGGAGCGTGATATAAAGTGTTAGGGTTAGGGTTAATGTATTGATCTGTGGGAGCGTGATATAAAGGGTTAATGTATTGATCTGTGGGAGCGTGATATAAAGGGTTAGGGTTAGGGTTAATGTATTGATCTGTGGGAGTGTGATATAAAGGGTTAGGGTTAATGTATTGATCTGTGGGAGTGTGATATAAAGGGTTAGGGTTAATGTATTGATCTGTGGGAGCGTGATATAAAGTGTTAGGGTTAGGGTTAATGTATTGATCTGTGGGAGCGTGATATAAAGGGTTAATGTATTGATCTGTGGGAGCGTGATATAAAGGGTTAGGGTTAGGGTTAATGTATTGATCTGTGGGAGTGTGATATAAAGGGTTAGGGTTAATGTATTGATCTGTGGGAGTGTGATATAAAGGGTTAGGGTTAATGTATTGATCTGTGGGAGCATGATATAAAGGGTTAGGGTTAATGTATTGATCTGTGGGAGTGTGATATAAAGGGTTAGGGTTAATGTATTGATCTGTGGGAGCGTGATATAAAGGGTTAGGGTTAATGTATTAATCTGTGGGAGCGTGATATAAAGGGTTAGGGTTAATGTATTGATCTGTGGGAGTGTGATATAAAGGGTTAGGGTTAATGTATTGATCTGTGGGAGTGTGATATAAAGGGTTAGGGTTAATGTATTGATCTGTGGGAGCGTGATATAAAGTGTTAGGGTTAGGGTTAATGTATTGATCTGTGGGAGCGTGATATAAAGGGTTAATGTATTGATCTGTGGGAGCGTGATATAAAGGGTTAGGGTTAGGGTTAATGTATTGATCTGTGGGAGTGTGATATAAAGGGTTAGGGTTAATGTATTGATCTGTGGGAGTGTGATATAAAGGGTTAGGGTTAATGTATTGATCTGTGGGAGCATGATATAAAGGGTTAGGGTTAATGTATTGATCTGTGGGAGTGTGATATAAAGGGTTAGGGTTAATGTATTGATCTGTGGGAGCGTGATATAAAGGGTTAGGGTTAATGTATTAATCTGTGGGAGCGTGATATAAAGGGTTAGGGTTAATGTATTGATCTGTGGGAGTGTGATATAAAGGGTTAGGGTTAATGTATTGATCTGTGGGAGCGTGATATAAAGGGTTAGGGTTAATGTATTGATCTGTGGGAGCGTGATATAAAGGGTTAGGGTTAATGTATTAATCTGTGGGAGTGTGATATAAAGGGTTAGGGTTAGGGTTAATGTATTGATCTGTGGGAGCGTGATATAAAGTGGGTCATTTCAACAGTAAGAACTACAGATAACAATACAAACAATAACATGAACCAGATTAGAGCCTATCACAGCATTAGCTCTGAGAACATGTAGATTAGATGAAAGGAGCTTCATCTATTTTCAACCTTATCTTCATATAATTGGTCCTCCTTAATGTTCATTATGATGTGGTATGATTTCTGTCTAGAGGAGTAGAGATGGGTTGTTCATGATGAACGTGAACAAACCCGTTATATAACCCTTTGGTGTGAAACGTGAACAAACCCGTTCACTTCCTGAAGCTGTCCTTCATGCACAACGCCGCGTGTGTGGAGACAATATTTCTATTTGAAAGGTTATTTGAAGTAATGGAGTGAATGTTTGCGTGTGTGTGTGTGTGTGTGTGTGTGTGTGTGTGTGTGTGTGTGTGTGTGTGTGTGTGTGTGTGTGTGTGTGTGTGTGCGTGTCCAGACCTGAGAGCTCCCAGGCTCCAGGACAGCTCAGCCTTGGGGTTGCTGCTTCCACACACGCACTCCATGCTGAGGTTCTGACCTCCTCGAAGCTCCTTCTGACGCACCACAATGTGAACACTGACAGCTGGGTCTGTGGAACCATGGAGGAACACAGTTAACACGATGTGAACACTGACCGCTGGGTCTACAGAACCATGGAGGAACACAGTTAACATGATGTGAACACTGACCACTGGGTCTGTGGAACCATGGAGGAACACAGTTAACATGATGTGAACACTGACCACTGGGTCTGTGGAACCATGGAGGAACACAGTTAACATGATGTGAACACTGACCGCTGGGTCTGTGGAACCATGGAGGAACACAGTTAACATGATGTGAACACTGACCGCTGGCTCTACAGAACCATGGAGGAACACAGTTAACATGATGTGAACACTGACCGCTGGCTCTACAGAACCATGGAGGAACACAGTTAACATGATGTGAACACTGACCGCTGGCTCTACAGAACCATGGAGGAACACAGTTAACATGATGTGAACACTGACCGCTGGCTCTACAGAACCATGGAGGAACACAGTTAACATGATGTGAACACTGACCGCTGGCTCTACAGAACCATGGAGGAACACAGTTAACATGATGTGAACACTGACCGCTGGCTCTACAGAACCATGGAGGAACAAAGTTAACATGATGTGAACACTGACCGCTGGGTCTACAGAACCATGGAGGAACACAGTTAAAGGAGAATACCGGACAAATTAAGTGTTATCTTTGATGTCTCGTTACTCACCTAACGACGTGAAAAGTAGCGTTCTTTTTTTCCAGATATTCCCCTGTCGTCATTTTTTAAACCCCCTCCGTTGTCATAATGGGAGCGCGTGGGTAAGGGAGATTCGTCTATTATAACCGAGGCAAAGTTGTTTTTCTCTCTTCTGCTAGTCATTGTGGAGTCTCATGATAGTCAAACGTGCGTTGAAATGTCCTGCGAGGCCACCGTTAATGGCGAACGATTTAACACTGGATGCTTGTTTCTTTCCAGAACCTGGCAACTCGTGTTGCCAGATTCTGGAAACAAGCAACCAGTGTTAACTCGTTCGCCATTGACGGCAGCCTCGCAGATAGTTTCAACGCATGTTTGACTATCATGAGACTCTACTATGAATACTAGTAGAGAAAAAAACAACTTTGCGTCGGTTATAATAGACGAATTTCCCTTACCCACGCGCTCCCATTATGACAACGGAGGGGGTTTAAAAAATGACGACAGGGGAATATATGGAAAAAAAGAACGCCACTTTTCACGTCGTTAGGTGAGTAACGAGACATCAAAGATAACACTTAATTTTTCCGGAATTCTCCTTTAACACGATGTGAACACTGACCGCTGGGTCTGTGGAACCATGGAGGAACACAGTTAACATGATGTGAACACTGACCGCTGGGTCTGTGGAACCATGGAGGAACACAGTTAACATGATGTGAACACTGACCGCTGGGTCTGTGGAACCATGGAGGAACACAGTTAACAGGATGTGAACACTGACCGCTGGCTCTACAGAACCATGGAGGAACACAGTTAACACGATGTGAACACTGACCGCTGGCTCTACAGAACCATGGAGGAAAACAGTTAACATGATGTGAACACTGACCACTGGGTCTACAGAACCATGGAGGAACACAGTTAACACGATGTGAACACTGACCACTGGGTCTACAGAACCATGGAGGAACACAGTTAACACGATGTGAACACTGACCACTGGGTCTACAGAACCATGGAGGAACACAGTTAACATGATGTGAACACTGACCACTGGGTCTACAGAACCATGGAGGAACACAGTTAACACGATGTGAACACTGACCGCTGGCTCTACAGAACCATGGAGGAACACAGTTAACAGGATGTGAACACTGACCGCTGGCTCTACAGAACCATGGAGGAACACAGTTAACACGATGTGAACACTGACCGCTGGCTCTACAGAACCATGGAGGAACACAGTTAACAGGATGTGAACACTGACCGCTGGCTCTACAGAACCATGGAGGAACACAGTTAACAGGATGTGAACACTGACCACTGGGTCTACAGAACCATGGAGGAACACAGTTAACACGATGTGAACACTGACCGCTGGGTCTGTGGAACCATGGAGGAACACAGTTAACATGATGTGAACACTGACCACTGGGTCTACAGAACCATGGAGGAACACAGTTAACACGATGTGAACACTGACCGCTGGGTCTACAGAACCATGGAGGAACACAGTTAACATGATGTGAACACTGACCACTGGGTCTACAGAACCATGGAGGAACACAGTTAACATGATGTGAACACTGACCACTGGGTCTACAGAACCATGGAGGAACACAGTTAACACGATGTGAACACTGACCACTGGGTCTGTGGAACCATGGAGGAACACAGTTAACACGATGTGAACACTGACCACTGGGTCTGTGGAAACATGGAGGAACACAGTTAACATGATGTGAACACTGACCACTGGGTCTACAGAACCATGGAGGAACACAGTTAACATGATGTGAACACTGACCACTGGGTCTACAGAACCATGGAGGAACACAGTTAACATGATGTGAACACTGACCACTGGGTCTACAGAACCATGGAGGAACACAGTTAACATGATGTGAACACTGACCACTGGGTCTACAGAACCATGGAGGAACACAGTTAACATGATGTGAACACTGACCGCTGGGTCTACAGAACCATGGAGGAACACAGTTAACATGATGTGAACACTGACCACTGGGTCTACAGAACCATGGAGGAACAGAGTTAACATGATGTGAACACTGACCACTGGGTCTACAGAACCATGGAGGAACACAGTTAACACGATGTGAACACTGACCACTGGGTCTACAGAACCATGGAGGAACACAATTAACATCATGTGAACACTGACCACTGGGTCTACAGAACCATGGAGGAACACAGTTAACATCATGTGAACACTGACCACTGGGTCTACAGAACCATGGAGGAACACAGTTAACACGATGTGAACACTGACCACTGGGTCTACAGAACCATGGAGGAACACAGTTAACATGATGTGAACACTGACTGATATGGTTTAAATAGTACTCACCCTGAACACTGAGACCTGATATGGTTTAAATAGTACTCACCCTGAACACTGAGACCTTATGGTTTAAATAGGACTCACACTGAACACTGAGACCTTATGGTTTACATAGTACTCACCCTGAACACTGAGACCTTATGGTTTAAATAGTACTCACCCTGAACACTGAGACCTGATATGGTTTAAATAGTACTCACCCTGAACACTGAGACCTTATGGTTTAAATAGTACTCACCCTGAACACTGAGACCTGATGTGGTTTAAATAGTACTCACCCTGAACACTGAGACCTGATATGGTTTAAATAGTACTCACACTGAACACTGAGACCTGATATGGTTTAAATAGGACTCACGCTGAACACTGAGACCTGATATGGTTTAAATAGTACTCACACTGAACACTGAGACCTGATATGGTTTAAATAGTACTCACACTGAACACTGAGACCTGATATGGTTTAAATAGTACTCACACTGAACACTGAGACCTGATATGGTTTAAATAGTACTCACACCGAACACTGAGACCTTATATGGTTTAAATAGTACTCACACTGAACACTGAGACCTGATGTGGTTTAAATAGTACTCACACTGAACACTGAGCTTGGTCTGCGTAGACAGGACCTTGCGCGCCTCATTCTTGGCGTCACAGCGGTAGACGGCCATGTTGTCACTGGGTTGCAGCACCAGGACCAGTTCTCTGGACACGCCCTTATCGAAGGACACCTGGCGCAGCGCGTCGGCCACCGGCCGCCCGTCCTGAACACACAGAGAGAGAGAGACAATATGATTAACTCTTTCACTGCCAGAGTATATACAGTACAACTAAATAAAGCCCAGACTGCCAGCGATTTTGCAAATTTTTTACCTTATCAAGTAGTCACAGAATATTTATCTCCAGTATGATCGATGCCCTGATGGTTGCTAATCACTGAGGGTTTCACAGTGCTTCCGTGGAAACAAAAAATGTCATCGCGACCTCCCGTTCGCTTGTCATACGCCGTTGAAAATAGCATGTCTCGCCAAAAATACATAGTAAAACACAGGAGCCGAGATACAGAGAATACTTCCCGAATACTTTAAACAGGAAATGAATGGAGCAGTACATCTTTAAACAGGAAGTGAATGGAGCAGTACATCTTTAACCCTCTAAGACCCAGTGATCCCTTTTGGAAACAATTATATTTTATAAAGAAAGATGCTTAAATCTTTTTTTTTTTCTGTTATTTTTTCACCTCTAAATGCTCATTGGGTCCTATTGTTTAGTCTTACAATGCCATTGGCCAGGATATTTGTATATAAATACCCCCCACAGAGCCAGGAATCATCACAACTTGAAAAATCTCTGTTGGAACAGATCTCTTTTTTCTCTGGAAGATATTCCTCACAAAAACGTAAGTAATATGCCTGTAATATTTTTTTTGTTGAACATTACAATGTCTAGAACATGTACATATGTTATTATTGTGAAATATATGTCCCAAATTAGAAATTAAAGCATGATTCATACTTGTGTCTTTTTGGAATCGTTGGGCCCTCTTGGTTGCAAAAAATACAAGGGCAGGCCTAATGTTCACCTGCTACTGTTCAGCCTTATATATAGTTTTCACAATAGATTTAAACAGTTATATGTGTATTTCCCCCACTTTGCATTACTATATATATATATATATATATATATATATATATATGAGAGAGAGAAACAGTGAGAGAGAGTAGGCTTTATGTGCATTTTTACTTTAATTTCTAATTTCCAATGATATTTGTAACCATTGTTTTAACAGTCAGAACCATACAAGCTGGTTCCTTTGTTCACAAAAACTGAATTGTTTGCTTTGAGCAGTAAGCCTCAGAAAATGTCCACCCAAACTTTCTCTCTCCCCCTAAACAATACATATTCAACCATAGTTTAACCAATATATTCCCTTGTTATTTCTCAGTATGTTTAATTTGCTTTCGATACTACAAGGACAGTGGGACCACTTTGGTACTTGTTGGGGGTTGTGGGGGTTGTTCATTATTCATTCAAGGTGTGGTGGGTACTTAGGGGCAATGGAATGATGCCCACTTAGCGGCAATCATCATCACACAATAGGTTTGCCAGACAGTATTGTATGACTTGTGAAATGTTGTTTGTAAGCACTACTAAATGTACTAATGGTCTTTATTTCATTTCAGAATGCCACAACAACAGAAAGGGCCTCGCTTCTCAGCAAGGGATGTTCTGGATATCGTGATGAACGGAGAGAGTGATGTTGACATAGACATCAATGATATTTTGTTGTTCTTTTAATAAAATTGATTTAAAAATATGGCTTATTGGTGTTATTATTCATAATGTATACTGTTCTGAGGCCAAATATTATTAATAATTGATCTGAGGCCAAATAATAAACCATATAAATGAATCCTTAAGTTGTTTTAGTGAAGTAATTACACATTTGCCATGTTATCCTTAAAAATGGCCTATAGGAAATTTTGCTACCTGATGGACCCAACGTTTCCATATGGAAACATTTGCATAAAAACTTACCAAAACATAAAAAATAAAAAAACATTATATTTTCCTCTCCTAAGTACTCCTACAAGACCATCTGAAAGGTTTTTTTTTTTTTTTTGCAAGTAGAAATATATCCGGGTCTTACAGGGTTAAACAGGAAGTGAATGGAGCAGTACATCTTTAAACAGGAAG
>NC_137605.1:912500-927500 GCF_963280865.1 Gymnoscopelus braueri
GCTTGTATATTGTCTATTTTTGTGCGACACCGCCGTACAACAAAGTATAAATCAGGCTTCAGTGACACATGTTTAGAAATCCGATTGGAATCACGTTTCAAACCACCTGGGAATGTGGTCCTGATTCACCTGAAACGGTTTCAGTGTTTTTTTTCCCGTTCAGACTTGATCAAAGTCTGCCTGCAGAAGAATAATGAATGCATTTAATAATGCTCTGTCTACTCCCATGTCAGCTTTTACCTTTCTGCTTTGATCACATTAGCACACACAACACACAGGGACACCAAAAGTGTGTTTGTGTGTGTGTGTGTGTGTGTGTGTGTGTGTGTGTGTGTGTGTGTGTGTGTGTGTGTGTGTGTGTGTGTGTGTGTGTGTGTGTGTGTGTCCATATATGGGCATATCTGTCGGATCGGCATCCCTGCATGGGTACTTCTTCGGTAGCCTGCTTCCTCGGTCGCACTTGTGAAGTGCTGTAAAAATACAATGTATTATCATTAACTCTTTGCCTGCCATGGACGCGCTAACGTGTCAAATTCAGCAAGGCGCAGCCTGCCATGGACGCGTTAGCGCGTCGAGTAGTTTTTTAATTGTTTTATAAAAGATCGTGCTGTGATCTATAATCCAGAGTGACCACTTTCACCGTAACTCACACGGATACAGAAATAACGTCATCCTGGTAACGCTTGTATCTTGAGTTTGTTTAGATTGGGCGAGACACAGTGGTTTCAACGTGCTCTAACAAAGAGACACAGTGGTTTCAACGTGCTCTAACAAAGAGACACAGTGGTTTCAACGTGCTCTAACAAAGAGACACAGTGGTTTCAATGTGCTCTAACAAAGAGACACAGTGGTTTCAACGTGCTCTAACAAAGAGACAGTGGTTTCAATGTGCTCTAACAAAGAGACACAGTGGTTTCAACATGCTCTAACAAAGAGACACAGTGGTTTCAACATGCTCTAACAAAGAGACACAGTGGTTTCAATGTGCTCTAACAAAGAGACACAGTGGTTTCAACGCGCTCTAACAAAGAGACACAGTGGTTTCAACGTGCTCTAACAAAGAGACACAGTGGTTTCAACGTGCTCTAACAAAGAGACACAGTGGTTTCAACGTGCTCTAACAAAGAGACAGTGGTTTCAACGTGCTCTAACAAAGAGACACAGTGGTTTCAACGTGCTCTAACAAAGAGACACAGTGGTTTCAACATGCTCTAACAAAGAGACACAGTGGTTTCAATGTGCTCTAACAAAGAGACACAGTGGTTTCAACGTGCTCTAACAAAGAGACACAGTGGTTTCAACGTGCTCTAACAAAGAGACACAGTGGTTTCAACGTGCTCTAACAAAGAGACAGTGGTTTCAACGTGCTCTAACAAAGAGACACAGTGGTTTCAACATGCTCTAACAAAGAGACACAGTGGTTTCAACGTGCTCTAACAAAGAGACAGTGGTTTCAACGTGCTCTAACAAAGAGACACAGTGGTTTCAATGTGCTCTAACAAAGAGACACAGTGGTTTCAACGTGCTCTAACAAAGAGACACAGTGGTTTCAACGTGCTCTAACAAAGAGACACAGTGGTTTCAACGTGCTCTAACAAAGAGACACAGTGGTTTCAACGTGCTCTAACAAAGAGACACAGTGGTTTCAATGTGCTCTAACAAAGAGACAGTGGTTTCAACGTGCTCTAACAAAGAGACACAGTGGTTTCAACGTACTCTAACAAAGAGACACAGTGGTTTCAACGTGCTCTAACAAAGAGACAGTGGTTTCAACGTGTTCTAACAAAGAGACACAGTGGTTTCAACGTACTCTAACAAAGAGACACAGTGGTTTCAACGTGCTCTAACAAAGAGACAGTGGTTTCAATGTGCTCTAACAAAGACACAGTGGTTTCAACGTGCTCTAACAAAGAGACACAGTGGTTTCAACGTGCTCTAACAAAGAGACACAGTGGTTTCAACGTGCTCTAACAAAGAGACAGTGGTTTCAACGTGCTCTAACAAAGAGACAGTGGTTTCAACGTGCTCTAACAAAGAGACAGTGGTTTCAACGTGCTCTAACAAAGAGACAGTGGTTTCAACGTGCTCTAACAAAGAGACAGTGGTTTCAACGTGCTCTAACAAAGAGACACAGTGGTTTCAACGTGCTCTAACAAAGAGACAGTGGTTTCAACGTGCTCTAACAAAGAGACACAGTGGTTTCAACGTGCTCTAACAAAGAGACACAGTGGTTTCAACGTGCTCTAACAAAGAGACAGTGGTTTCAACGTGCTCTAACAAAGAGACAGTGGTTTCAACGTGCTCTAACAAAGAGACAGTGGTTTCAATGTGCTCTAACAAAGAGACAGTGGTTTCAATGTGCTCTAACAAAGAGACACAGTGGTTTCAACGTGCTCTAACAAAGAGACAGTGGTTTCAACGTGCTCTAACAAAGAGACACAGTGGTTTCAACGTGCTCTAACAAAGAGACACAGTGGTTTCAACGTGCTCTAACAAAGAGACAGTGGTTTCAACGTGCTCTAACAAAGAGACACAGTGGTTTCAACGTGCTCTAACAAAGAGACAGTGGTTTCAACGTGCTCTAACAAAGAGACACAGTGGTTTCAACGTGCTCTAACAAAGAGACAGTGGTTTCAACGTGCTCTAACAAAGAGACACAGTGGTTTCAACGTGCTCTAGCAAAAGGTGCGACATTTCCGGTTTAAAAAAAATTCCCTGCACAACAAACAGTGATCCTCTTTGTGTTTACCAACCGTCTGACAAGCGATCATAATGTATATAAATGTTCTGTGACCAGTTGAAAAGGTTATAAAACACGAAAATCTCAGGTAGTGGGTGAGTTTATTGATGTATATACTCTGGCAGTGAAAGAGTTAACTTACCTGAACAGAGCCTTCAGACATGTAACCGTCCTTAAGGCTGACCTGAACAGAGCCTTCAGACATGTAACCGTCCTTAAGGCTGACCTGAACAGAGCCTTCAGACATGTAACATCTCATAGACTGACCTGCACAGAATGTGAACCTCCATGAGGCTGTGGGCCCTGACAGCATCCCAGGCTGGGGTCCGCATGTGTGGACCAGCTAGCGGGAGTTTTTAGTGGACATTGTCAACCTCTCCCCCTCCCAGGCTCTGGTCCCCCCGCAGGCTTCAACATGTCCACCATTATGTTCGTCCCAACATCCTCCATAGTGATATGTCTGAATGACTGGAGACCTGTTGCTCTCACCCCAAACAGTCAGCAAATGCTTTGAGATGCTGGTGAGATATTATATCTGCTCCATACTACCAGCCTGGTTGACACATGCATACCATCATAATATGTCAAGTGGTAAATTGATTTCATAATTCATATGAATGCATGCATATTAAACTCATTGACTGCCAGACTTATTTCTGGTTGTGTTTGCCCATCCATGCCTGCCCAAATTTAGAGAATCCAAGCCCCATTGACAAAAAAAGAAACCCCCCCAAAAAAGGAAAACATTGCGCAAGTTATAGAGGAACAGGGAGAGAAGTTCAGTCACCTGGAAGAGACTGGGAGTAGAGACACTGCTCCTGTATGTGGAGAGGAGCCAGTTAAGGTGGTTCAGGCATCTAGTAGGGCTGCTTCCTTGGCGTCTCCCTATAGGGAGGGTCCTCTAGGCACGTCCCACTGGGAGCAGATCCCGGGGGCAGACCAAGGACCGGATGGGGGGGGGGGGGGGGGGGTTGGAACACCTTGGGAGTTTGAAGTAGCCAATCTGGCCAAGTAAAGAGAAGTCTGGGGATTCTCTGCTGGAACCGTCTAAAGACCATGTATGGTTTAGAAGATGTTCTGGTGTACTGATTGAATCTCTTGTCACACTGTTTACAGAGGAGACAATTGTGTATCTTCAGCCTTTCTAACCGATTTAAACACTTTTTATACGTGGACAAGATAGTGTGATTTCAGATTTCCTAACTGGTTGAAACAGTTTTTTCTCCGGTGTGGTGGACAACCGAATGAAAGTCTTGTTTTTCTCCGGTGTGAACCTTCTGGTGTCTCTTCATATTACTTAAGTAATTAAAACTCTTGTCACACTGTTGACAGTGGAACATATTTTCTCCAGTGTGGAGACGCTGGTGTTTCTTTAGGCTTCTTGACTGACTGAAACCTTTGTTGCACTGGATACAGTGGAAAGGTTTTTCTCCGGTGTGGTGGACAAACAATTGAAAGTCTTGTTTCTCTCCAGTGTGAACCTTCTGGTGTCTCTTCATATTACTTAAAAAATTAAAACTATTTCCACACTGTTTACAGTGGAAATACTTTTCTCCAGTGTGGATACGCTGGTGTGACTTCAGATAATCTAACCGATTGAACCTCTTGTCACATTGATTACAATGGAAAGGTTTTTCCCCGGTGTGGACAGTCTGGTGTGTCTTCAGAGTTCTTAACTCACTGAATCTCTTGTCACACTGTTTGCAGTGGTAGGGTTTTTCTCCGGTGTGAACACGCTGGTGTCTCTTCATATTACCTGAGTCTTTAAAACTCTTCAAACACTGTTTACAGTGGAAAGCCTTCTTCTCTGCAGTGTGATCACGTCGCTGGTGTTTCTTCAGACTTCCTGACACACTGAAACTCTTGTCACAATGTTTACAGTGGAAATTCTTCTCTCCGGTGTGGACACGCCACTGGTGTCTCTTCATATTACGGAGGTCATTGAAACTCTTGCCACACTGTTCACAGTGGAAAAGTTTTTCCCCAATGTGGCTCTGTTGGTGCTTCTTCAGGTTATGCTCTAGATTGAATCTCTTGTAACACTGATTACATTGGAAAGGTTTTTCTCCTGTGTGGTGGACAACCGATTGAACGTCTAGTTTTCCTCCAGTGTGAACATGCTGGTGTCTCTTCATATTACACAAGTCATTAAAGCTCTTGTCAAAAGAAAACTCCTGTTTATCACCGGTGTGGAGACGCTGGTTCATCTCCCCAGTGTCGATCTGTTGGTGTTTCTTCTGAGAATCCAACCCACTGAAAGACTTATCAGACAGTTTACATGAGAGGTTTACTTCCCTGTGTAAGTCATTGGATGAGTCTTTACTTTCCATGGCTGAGTTAAGGTCTTGGTAAGATGATTCTTCAGTGTGGTGGACAACTGATTGAAGGTCCTGTTTTTCTCTAGAGTGGATGCGCTGGTGTTGCTTCAGACTTCCTGACACACTGAAACTCTTTTTACACTGTTCACAGTGGTAGGGTTTTCCCCCAGTGTGAACACGACGGTGATTCCTCAGAATATTTAACTCACTGAAACTCTTGTCGCACTGGTTAGAATGGAGAGGGTTTTCCCGGGTGTGGATACGCTGGTGGTTCTTGACACTTCCTGACTGACTGAAACCCTTGTCGCGCTGTTTACAGTGGTAGGGTTTTTCCCTGAAAGACGTATTATCAGACAGTTTACATGAGAGGTTTTCTTCCCTGTGTAAGTCATCGGATGTGTCTTTAGTTCCCATGGCTGAGTTAAGGTCTTGGTATGTTGATCCTTCTGCGTCTCCTTGTTTCGGCTGCATTGTCGGCTGCGTTTGACAGTCAAGGACATTGCCGCTCCTCTTCATGTGTTCTTGGAGAAAGTCCGGAGACGTGAAGGCGTACGCACACTCAGAACGCGAGACCTGCCTCTTGGAAGATTGGTTCGTGGTCAAAGCTGCTGCTGATGTACATGGACGGTAAATTGGAGGGAGTTGGTAGGTCTCTTCCGGGCTGGAATGTTTGTCCATATTTATTATTACCTTGGTTCCTTTCTCCCCCTCGATCTCTCTCTCACTAGTTATATATCCCTCTGTAAACCCCTGTCTCTCTTTCTCTCTCTCATCGGTCTTTAAAGCCTATCCCTTGGTCATACCCAGACTAAATGTGACGTTAAAAGACAGCTTCACATCTTATTCAGGCTGAGCAGAGCTCTGGTGTGATGTCAGACACATCATAAACCGTTGACATCAACAACGCCGATTTGCACAGAAACCGGTCGCAAGTCAAGCATCAGTGTTGAGAATGTGGCGTTTTGATCTGCACGCATTTATCTCTCTGTTAGAATGACCATGGTTGTACAGAGAGGTTGTACAGAGCCTGGACCTAATTCTAACCATAACTTAGTTGAGTTGCAGATTTCTTGTTTTAAATAATAACTAGGCCGGGCACGGGCTTGCTCAGGAATAAAGTTGGGAATGCATGCCCCAACCGGTTATGCAATACCCGTTGTAACTGTTGTCAGAGAGTCTGTTGGACCAGTCTGTCTGTCTGTCTGTCTGTCTGTCTGTCTGTGTCCCTTTTATGCCCATATATGGAGATCTCTGTAGCTGTCTGTCTGTCTGTCTACTTATGCCCATATGGAGATCCCTGATGTCATCAGTCAGTGCATGCCCATATATGGGCATATCATTTGGATCACGAATCTGAACAACCGGATATCCATTGTATGCCTGTATATAGTAATAATAATAATAATAATAATAATAATAATAATAATAATAATAAACTTTATTTGTATAGCACCTTTCATGACATGAAATGCAGGTCAAATTGTTTCACAGAAAAAGTACAACAAATTTAACAATAAAGCAAAAAAAAGAAAAGGAAAGCATAAAAAAAATATTATAGTAGGAAACACTATCATCAATCACCTGATGTATGCTGATGACCTGGTTGTACTAAGTCCGTACAGTGGAGGGTTACAACAGTTACTGAAAATTTGCTCTAAGTATGGCACGGATCATGACATTACATATAATGCAAAAAAAAGTAGTGTCATGATTGTGAGAAGTAAGGATGACAAGAAATTGGCTTTTTCAGCCTTTTATTTAAAGGCATACTAGGTAACGTTTTCAACAAAACTAAAGTTAAATTGTATATCTTTTGTGAGTGGCAAAAGTTTCACAACACCCACTCCATGAATTTCACCCCCGGAAGCCTTTTATTTATATATTTTCTATTGAACGTGGACTGGGGGGACTTTCCCGGGGAAATGACGCCATCTGGCCGGAAAACGGAGGTGGAAATGCACTGGTTTCCTGTTTGGCCAGGAACTACCGCAACGGTTTCCTGTTTGGCCAGGAACTAACGCGCTAATAACAAAAAGGAACCTCACGCTGATTTTAAGAGAATGTAGGATTGGAAGATCGAAAAAGAACAGAAAAAGAAAGCACAGCTCATGGTAACTAATGCTCCACTGGCTAAGAGAAACGATCCGTAGATAGTATAAAACAATCAAAAGATCGCTTTTTGAAACGCTTCCGGCTTCCGGTGAAAACTAATGGAATTCTGGGTAATCGAGGATTACGGAAATTGTATGCAGTGACGGTAGTGACCAGCAGAGGTTGCTAAAAATCGTTAGTTGTGAATTTGCATTGTACAACTTTAAGTAACAGTACTTTATTATTGTGTCAGGAAATTAAATATCTGGGTCACATATTTACTGATAACCTCCAAGATGATAGAGATATATCTAGGCAGTGCCGCATACTTTATGCCCAGGCCAATATGCTGCTTCGAAGGTTCAGCATGTGTTCTGATCCTGTTAAATGTGCTCTATTTAAAGCATTTTGCACTCCCATTAGTCCATGAGCCAGAGCCCCAAAATTGAGCAAAAATTATCGAAAGAGTGGGCAAAACCAAACCTATATTAAATTGTTCATAGGGTCAATACGAGTAAATAAATATATGATAACCTTTCCACAGGAGCAGCTTTTTCATGGTTATCACACATTTTGTTATTTTCCCCATACGTACATGACAGGTGAAAAAATGACAAAATTTAAAAAAGAGTTATCATAATGAAACTTCCTGAGTTGATTACTTACATGAAGACAATGATTTATCATATTACAAGTTTTCTGAAATTGTATATTTAAATATGCAAATTAGGCATAGGAAAATATGCCCAAATTTGCATAACTTTCCAGAATCAACATTGGACAAAGCCAGAGTCAACATACTTATTTCATTTTGTTAAGATGTTGGATTCAAAGGTTTTTAACGAGGGAATATTCAATATCTGCTCAATTTTGGGCCTCTGGCTCATGGACTAAATGCCTAATTTGCATATTTAAATATACAATTTCAGAAAACTTGTAATACGATAAATCATTGTCTTCATGTAAGTAATCAACTCAGGAAGTTTCATTATGATAACTCTTTTTTAAATTTTGTAATTTTTTCACCTGTCATGTACGTATGGGGAAAATAACAAAATGTGTGATAACCATGAAAAAGCTGCTCCTGTGGAGAGGTTATCATATATTTATTTACTCGTATTGACCCTATGAACAATTTAATATAGGTTTGGTTTTGCCCACTCTTTCGATAATTTTTGCTCAATTTTGGGGCTCTGGCTCATGGACTACATGTATACAGCCTTCTTGTGGTGCTCATACAAGAAGGGGAGTATGCGGAGGCTCAAGGTAGCATACAATGATGCCTTGAGGACTCTACTTAAGGTCCCCAGATGGCATAGTGCCAGTCACTTATTTGTGAGGAATAGTATCATTGAGGATATAGTCAAACCTGGGAAAAGCTGTCTCCGGTACTCATCCAGGCTACGGAAGCACTGGAGACATAGTCTTTATGTGTGATTTGTATGTAATAGTATGTCCTTGTCTATCTGATGTGTTTTTATCTATTTTTTTTTTTTTTACTTTCTTAATTACTTGTCTGTTTTTATCTGTATGTAAGATGGACCCCCTGTGCGTCTGGAATAAAGTTTGAATTGAATTGAATTAAAAGAATAGCAAAGAAGGCAGTGAATCAGGTAAAACAGTGAAGACATGAATAACAACACAGAGATTAAAAAATATATCTACAATATATACAATTGTATATACAACTATAACAAGAGTGAAGAAATAGGTCTTGAGCTGTGCAGAGGCTACCTGTCTTAAGTGTAATTGGAGTTTATTCCACACCGTCGGCCCGTAGAAGGAGAATGCTGCTACACCGTGTTTTTGTATATACCATTGTAGGAACTTCAAGCAGGTCAGCACTAGAAGCCCTGTGGGGCGGTTTGGAACATTTCTAGGCAGACAGTCATAGAGGGAGGAAGGTGCCAGACCATTGAGAGCTAAATAAAGAAGTAAAATTATTTAAAATCAATCCAAAAAACAACCGGGAGCCAATGTAGTGAAGCTAGAACTGGAGTAATATATTCTCTCATCTTAGTTTTAGTTACAACTCTGGCTGCCGCAATTTGAACAAGTTGTAATCTGTCAGTTGTTTTCTTTAGCTGGCCAGAGAAACTGCATTGCAGTAATCAAGCCGAGAGAAAACAAAAGCGTGGATCAACGTTTTTGCATCGTCCAACGCCAGATAGGCTCTAATTTCTAAGAAGGCAATCTTGGTAACATGATTAATGTGTGTATTAAAATTCAATTCAGAATCAATAATAACCCCCAGGTTCTTTACTGTAGTGTTACTTTCTACAGTCAGGTTACAGAGTCTACTTATTATTGATTCTCTCTGCTCACTAGAACAAATTATGAGAACTTCTGTCTTATCCTCATTTAGCTTTAGAAGCATTTGATGCTGGACAGACAGGTCAACAACGGGTCTAGAGCACAGGGGTCGCCTGGAGCTACAGAGAGATATAGCTGGGTATCATCAGCATAGAAACGGAAATAAGTTCGGTAATAAGTTCTCCCAGCGGCAGTATATACAGGGAAAACAATAAAGGACCAAGAATTGAGCCCTGTGGAACAACAGAACAAATGTCTTGTTTGTCTGAATCAAAGTCAGCTAGACTGACAAAATAGCTTCTGCCTGTTAGGTAGGAGTAAAACCAAGGCCGTGCCTGACAAACTTATCCAGTACTCCAGACGTTGTATTAAAATTGTACGATCAATTTTATCAAATGCAACCGTTAGATCAAGGAGTAGGGGAACGGATACATTTCTGTCGTCAGCGGACACCCTATGATCATTAATTACTTTTACAAGTGCAGTTTCTGTGCTGTGACCTTTCCTGAAGCCAGATTGGAATTTGTTATGAACCTTATTGTTCTGTAGAAACACATCCAATTGATGATTTTTTTTTTTTCCTAAGACCTTGCCCAGAAAAGGCAGATTAAAAATAGGTCTATAATTACCCAGCACAGAGGGATCAAGGTTGTGTTTCTTGAGGAAAGGCCTAACCACAGCCGTTTTCAGTGAGTCTGGAAAGACGCCTGATTGTATAGAGCTGTTCAATTGTTTTTGGATATCTCCAATCATACTGTCTAAAACCTCTTTGAGAAAGGGGATGGGGATTGCATCTAGTGAACAGGAGGATGATGCCATCTGCGATATGGTTTTGCGGAGTTCTTCTTCATCAATTGCACAGAATGATATTAGGCTTCCCCTGGAGTGATCTACACTTTCACACCTGACACCATTAGCCGTATTTTCAGTTTGAGAGTTTGTGCTAGCAGCATCATTCATAATACCAGCTCGAATGTAAAACAAGCTATCAAAAAAAGATGCAAACTCATTACACTTAGCTTTAGAAGCAGGGAGTGACTGCTTGTAGGACTGGGGGGGTTAAAAGACGTTCAATGGTAGAGAATAAGACTGGCATTTTTCTTGATCTCATTAATATACCTGCCTTGCCAAACACAATGATTTATTATAGGCAGCTGTTGACTTCTTAAAAATCTCTAGGTGGATAGTGAGTTTGTTTGAGTGCGCGCATATGCTCGTTGATCCAGGGTGTTACTCTGGAGTTATGTTTCTTTTTAGTTTTCATAGGAGCCACTATGTCAAGAGCTGACTCTAATTTAAGATTAGATATGGGCATATCTGTCAGATCGGAGGTTCTGAACAATTGCCTATACGACTGACTCGATGCCCGGCACGGGCACTCCCTCAGGTCGTCGGTGACCTACCCGTCAAGTTTGAAGTCGGTGAGTTGAGCTACGTGACATGCACACACACACGTGCACGCACAGACGATCGGTACAAAGGTTAGCGAGATTAGCTCCGGACAGACACAGACTCTTGTCACACTTGTTTACAGTGGACAGAGGTGTTGTTTATCTTCAGCCTTTCTGACTGACTGAGACTCTTGTTTTCCTCCAGTGTGGACAAGCTGGTGTCTGTGTAGACTTCCTGACTGAGTGAAACTCTTCTCACACTGTTTACAGTGGAAATACTTTTCTCCAGTGTGCACCAGACCGTGCTTCTTCAGACCGTCTAACCGACAGAAGCTTTTGTCGCACTGCTTACAGTAGAAGGACTTCTCTCCGGTGTGGAGATGCAGGTGAGATTTCAGAGTACCTAACTGACTGAAACTCTTGGTGCACTGTTTACAATGGAAAGGCTTTTCTCCCGTGTGGATGCGACGGTGTGATTTCAGACTTCCTAGCTGGTTGAAACTTTTGTCGCACCGTTGACAACGGAAAGGTTTTTCCCCCGTGTGGACACGCTGGTGTATCTTCAGGTTACCTGACTGGCTGAATCTCTTTTCACACTGTTTACAGTGGAAAGGTTTTATTCCACTATGGACACGCTGGTGTGACTTTAGGCGACGCGACTCAGTGAAGCTCTTGTCGCACTGCGTACAATGAAAAGGCTTCTCTCCGGTGTGGACATGCTGGTGTCTCTTCAGATTACCCAACTGACTGAAACCTTTCTCACACTGTTGACAGTGGAAAGGCTTTTCTTGGGCGTGGACACCCTTAGGTGTATTCAGAGATTGTAAGTCATAGACACTCTTGTCAGACAGTTTACCGTGGAAAGGGTTTTCTCCAGTCTGGACATGCTCACGTACATTCAGCACTTCTAACCGATCAACTCTCTCGTCACACTGCTTACGGGGGAAAGGTTTTCCCCCGGTGGTATGGTCACGCTGGTGCCTCCTCAGACTCCCTAAGCGACAGAAACTCTTGTCACACTGTTTGCAGTGGAAAGGCTTCTCATCGGTGTGGACCCGTTGGTGTGCGTTCAGTTTACCCAACTCACTGAAGCTCTTTTCACACTGTTTGCAGTGGAAGGGTTTTTCTCCAATGTGGACACGCTGGTGTCTCTGTAGACTATCTTTCCGACAGAAACTCTTGCTACACTGTTGACAGCAGAAGGGTTTTTCTCCAGTGTGGATCTGCTGGTGTTTCTTCAGGTTATCCATCCGATTGAAGCTCTTGTCACATTGTTTACAGTTGAAGGTTTTCTCTGGAGTGTGGATACAATGGTGTTTATTCATAGCCCCCAAATGACTGAATCTCTTGTTACACTGTTTACAGTGGAAGGACTTTTCTCTAGTGTGAACACGCTGATGTTTCTCCAGAGTACATAGCTGTTTACATGTGGGGTTTCCTTTCCTGTGTAAGTCATCAGGTGTGCTTTTAGTTCTCCTGGCGTCTTGGTAAGATAATTCTTCCGTTTCTCCTCGTCTCGGTAAGATTCGTCTGTATCTTGGCTTTTGGCGGTAGGAGACATTATCGCTCCTCTTCATGTTCTTAAGAAGGAAGACCCGAGACGTGAAGGCGTATGCCTGCGTCTTGGAAGACTGGTTCATAGTTGAAGATGCTGATATAAATTGACTATACATTGGACAGAGTTTGTAGGTCTCTTGTGGGGTGGAAGATCGGTCCATAGAGTATATTATCTGTTTCTCTCTTATTCCCCCTCAATATCTCTCTTTAGTTATATATCTATAAGTATCCAGTATCCTATTTCTCTTGGTCGTTCTCAGACTAAATGTGATGTTTAAAGACACATCTTATTCAAGCTGAGCAGAGCTCTGGTCTGATGTCACACAAACTGTTGACATCATTCACTTGCAACACCGATTTGCACAGTGGATTGAAGGTCCGTTGTCCTGCCCCAGAGTGTCTACATAGGTGGCACATCTCTTTCCCCTCCTGTTCTTTTGCCCTGGGTTGGCTCCCACAGTGTCAGTTTGCTCACAATCAGTTCTGGGTGCCAGACACAGTGCCCTGCCAGCCTCATCCTTCTCTCTCTGACCTTGTCCGTGAAACGTGGGTAGGCCTTCGTAGAGGTCCACATTTCTGATGTGTTCCGCCCATGCAGTGTAGTCAGCAGCACAAATTCTATTGTAGCCACAAACAGCCGCCTCTTGAGATCTTATCCCATCTCAGATTTCCTCACTTTCCTCGTCCCATACAAGTCATTCCAGGGAAATGCCCTCCGGATTTTCAGATCCTGTTCTCTCAAGAAAATCCAAATTTGATCCAAATGTAATTGCTGTAATTGCCCCGCCGACAAAAATGTGAGTGGGCCTATTTCTTACAAGAAATGCCATATATCATCTCGTCATCCCCAAATAGGAATCGACTAACCCTAACCTCTATACGGTGCACCTCCAAAAGTGCTTTCACTTCTGCCCATAGGGGGCACCACAGTTTCCACGTCTCTCATGCAAACTCTACTTCACCCCTGACCGACACAGCTCTAGGTCGGCAACTGAGCCTGAAGGAGACTAGACACGTTTCGAGTTCTATAATGTTACCCGTCCCACTGTGACAAGGATGGTGTTACGTCATGTTTTGTTACCTGGTGGTGTTATGCAGTGTTATGTTACCCTCCTACACAGTGACCAGGATGGTGTTATGCAGTGTTTTGTTACCTCCTACACAGTGACCAGGGTGGTGTTATGCAGTGTTTTGTTACCTCCTACACAGTGACCAGAGTGGTGTTATGCAGTGTTTTGTTACCTCCTACACAGTGACCAGAGTGGTGTTATGCAGTGTTTTGTTACCTCCTAAACAGTGACCAGAGTGGTGTTATGCAGTGTTTTGTTACCTCCTACACAGTGACCAGGGTGGTGTTATGCAGTGTTTTGTTACCTCCTCCATGGTGACCAGGGTGGTGTTATGCAGTGTTTTGTTACCTCCTACACAGTGACCAGGGTGGTGTTATGCAGTGTTTTGTTACCTCCTCCATGGTGACCATGGTGGTGTTGAGCTCCCTGAAGCCAAGCCACCAGCGGATGTGGACGGGGGGGTTACTGGAGCTGGTGTGACAGCACAGGGTCACCTCCTTCCCCTCAATGGCCTTGAACTTTCCCAGGACTTTCACCTCTGATGGCTCGACTGGTGCACACAAACACACACACACACACACACACACACACACACACACACACACACACACACACACACACACACACACACACACACACACACACACACACATTTACAGTATATGCCTAACATTAACACATATACATTACCTTATCCTTAACATAACAGTTATATATGTAAACTTAACCCTTAACTTTTAACAAAGGCCTTAAAAACAAAGCTCCAGACATTCCCAAATAAACTGGTCAGGCTTGGCCTTACATCTACAACTCATCTAACCGCTGCTCATTATGCTAGGGTCGGATGGCTCAGGGTAGAGGACAGAGAACAGCAACGTGCAATGGGCCTGGTCTACAAGATACACTACACCACAAAGATACCCATGTACCTGTCAGACTACTTCAACCTGGTCTACAAGATACACTACACCACAAAGATACCCATGTACCTGTCAGACTACTTCAACCTGGTCTACAAGATACACTACACCACAAAGATACCCATGTGCCTGTTAAACTACTTCAACCTGATCTACAAGATACACTACACCACAAAGATACCCATGTACCTGTCAGACTACTTCAACCTGGTCTACAAGATACACTACACCACAAAGATACCCATGTACCTGTTAAACTACTTCAACCTGGTCTACAAGATACACTACACCACAAAGACATCCAGGTACCTGTGAAACTACTTTAACCTGGTCTACAAGATACTGTGGAGTATCGCTGAGAGATCGCCTGTTCGATAAGCACCTCACCTCGGAGAGAGAGTGGGACAGAGACAGAGAGAGGCTCCACAGACACAGCAGCAGCCTGGGCTGCGTCATAGAGGGGCGTTACCTACCAATCGCCCTCATGAATCAGCCCCATCTGAGCGCACCTGTGTGGACCGGCTAGGTGGGGCACCAAACCTTCAAAATAGCCACTCTGTCTCAGTCTCACACTGGCTCTCCTGGTGAACAGACGGGTGC
>NC_137605.1:932500-947500 GCF_963280865.1 Gymnoscopelus braueri
CAAACGTTTTATGGTCATGATTCACCAGGACCCTGGATGGCTTGATTCTAGGCTTAAATGAATTGATATAAATATTTTTGGAAATGTCAATGGGAAAAATGCATTGAGTGTTTTGAAGTGGAACCCGGAAGGGGCGGGAACTGCGATGCTCTATACAGTCCGCCTGCTTTGTTTTCCCCATCAGTGGGTAAATATTTTATGGCATTGTGTCTTTGGGGCTGTTTTTAGTTGGCATCGCCATTTTCATGAATCTGGTCTGAGAAAAGGGGGGTGGACAGCTTTTGAGCTTGTAGCTCTGCTATTTTCAGACATTTTAGTACTTTTACTCAAGTAACATTTTGAACATGGGCCTTTTACCTTGTAACAGAGTATCTTTATATTGTAGTATTGCTACTTTTACTTAAGTCAAATATCAGAGTACTTCTACCACCATTGCCTTTTTTCAAACATTGTTCAATCCTGTTACTTTTATTTGAGGAACATTGTGAACATCAGGTCATTCACGCTTACATATTATCACATTGATTATCGTCTCCGCCAGGACGAAAGGCATGGCGAGAGAGTATGTTTTGCCCCCTGTCCATCCGTACGTCCGTTCGTCCGTCCGTGTGTGTGTCCTGTCTATCCGTTAGCAGCTAATCTCGCTGCAAAACTGTGCAAACACACTCCCTGGATGCCAATTCAGAACCTCTGCCCCACGTTTTTCACATGGGCCTGTCATAGCGCCACCAGGAGGCCGATTTGTGCAAAACCCTTTTTCTTCTACAGCTTTTATCCAAACGTCATGCAAATCGGTACACAGTATCTCTATAGTCATGTGATCAACCCGGATCTGTCCCATTTTTCATATTCCATCCTCATTGGCTAAGGTTGGCTTCCAAAGTTTGCAGGATTGGTCCGTTTTGAACAAACTGCCTCAAATCATGAACACAGCTTGCCATTTCCATAAAATTGCACACGCACATTCCCACTAGACCGAGGAAGAAATGCCACTTGAAAATGTTCAAATCAGCCTCATGGTGGCGCTATAACAGGCCGATTTGCATTTTTATTCCTAAATTTTTATCCCATGATTTTGTAACCCCTATTTTTTCACCCTAGTGCCAATGCCTAAGCGTGTAATCCTGGGCACTACCTTCCCTCTGCCAACCTAGGGAGGCCAGGGCCGAGCTCATGCCTCCTTCAATGCATGAGAGCCAACTGACCTTCTTGTCACCTGACAGGGGGGAGTTTCCCTGGTTAGACGTAGCGCGTGGAAGGAACACGTTATTCCAACCAGTTCCCTTCCCCTCCATCAGGCGCCCCGGCTGGCCAGGGGGAGGCAGTATAGTGACCAGGATTACTGCATGTTTTTGTGAGGGTACCTACCCTAGGAGACACGGGGAGAACATGCAAACTCCACACAGAAAGGCCCTTTCGCCAACCCCACCTAGGGTGTGGGCACTGATGACGCGGAGGAGAGAACACGCCCCCAGCGCCCACAGCGTCCCCTGCGGGAATCGAACCCAGGACCTTCTAGCTGTGAGGCGACAGCGCTACAGACTGCGCCACCGCTCCCCCGCCGATTTGCATTTTTAACTATAACTGCACCGATCTGCGTGAAACATTGCACACACACACTCCGTAGAGGCCAAGGAAAAACATCTGCCCTTCATTTTTTACATGCTTTTTACAGTGCCTCCAGGAGGCCGACTTATGTAAAATACATTTTTGAAGATTATTCCTTCAGATTCTGTCCAAAAAACACGCAAATTGGTACACAGTATCTCCATAGTCATGTGATTCTGATCTATATTTCATATTCCATCGTATTTGGCTTACAGTGGCTTCCAAAGTTTGCAGGATTGGTCAGTTTTGAACAAAATGCCTCAAAACATGAACGCAGTGTGCAATTTCCGTGAAATTTTGCGTGCAGATCCCGACTAGGCCGAGGAAGAAATGCCCCCCTTTTCACATTCACATTGGCCTGTTATAGCGCCACCAGCAGGTCTAATTTAGCAAAAGACATTTCTGGAACAAAATGCCTCAAATCATGAATGCAGTGTCCGATTGCTGTGAAAGGCCTAAGAAGAAATGCCACCCTTTTCACATTGGCCTATTATAGCGCCACCAGGAGGCCACAATAATCTACCTGACTTGCCGGAGACTTGTGCTCCTTCTGCTCCGGCCTCAGCAATAAAGTCACATCCCGCCTTCAGTTGATACAGAACTGCTAGACTGCTTCCTAACACAAAGAAACAGGACCATATCACACCCATACTAGCTGCTCTCCACTGACTGCCTGTGAGCTCCAGGAGCCATTTTATAAGTCTTACTTATTACTTATAAAGCCCTGCATGGACAGGCTCCCAGTTATATCTCAGATATGCTGGTCCTTTATAAGCCTGAGCGCATCCTTAGATCCTCAGAGAGGATCCTCCTGGTTGTCCCTAAAACGTGATCACCCGGGGCGACCCCGGTCACCTACTGTAGGAACACCTACTGTAGGCTGTGGAACACCTACTGTAGGAACACCTACTGTAGGCTGTGGAACACCTACTGTAGGAACACCTACTGTAGGCTGTGGAACACCTACTGTAGGAACACCTACTGTAGGCTGTGGAACACCTACTGTAGAAACACCTACTGTAGGCTGTGGAACACCTACTGTAGAAACACCTACTGTAGGCTGTGGAACACCTACTGTAGAAACACCTACTGTAAGCTGTGGAACACCTACTGTAGGCTGTGGAACACCTACTGTAGGAACACCTACTGTAGGCTGTGGAACACCTACTGTAGAAACACCTACTGTAGGCTGTGGAACACCTACTGTAAGCTGTGGAACACCTACTGTAGGAACACCTACTGTAGGAACACCTACTGTAGGCTGTGGAACACCTACTGTAGGAACACCTACTGTAGGAACACCTACTGTAGGCTGTGGAACACCTACTGTAGGCTGTGGAACACCTACTGTAGGAACACCTACTGTAAGCTGTGGAACACCTACTGTAGGAACACCTACTGTAGGCTGTGGAACACCTACTGTAAGCTGTGGAACACCTACTGTAGAAACACCTACTGTAGGCTGTGGAACACCTACTGTAAGCTGTGGAACACCTACTGTAGAAACACCTACTGTAGGCTGTGGAACACCTACTGTAGAAACACCTACTGTAGGCTGTGGAACACCTACTGTAAGCTGTGGAACACCTACTGTAGGCTGTGGAACACCTACTGTAGAAACACCTACTGTAGGCTGTGGAACACCTACTGTAGAAACACCTACTGTAGGCTGTGGAACACCTACTGTAAGCTGTGGAACACCTACTGTAGGCTGTGGAACACCTACTGTAGGCTGTGGAACACCTACTGTAGGAACACCTACTGTAGGCTGTGGAACACCTACTGTAGGAACACCTACTGTAGGCTGTGGAACACCTACTGTAGAAACACCTACTGTAGGCTGTGGAACACCTACTGTAGGAACACCTACTGTAGGCTGTGGAACACCTACTGTAGGAACACCTACTGTAGGCTGTGGAACACCTACTGTAAGCTGTGGAACACCTACTGTAGAAACACCTACTGTAGGCTGTGGAACACCTACTGTAGGCTGTGGAACACCTACTGTAGGCTGTGGAACACCTACTGTAGGCTGTGAAACACCTACTGTAGGAACACCTACTGTAGGCTGTGGAACACCTACTGTAAGCTGTGGAACACCTACTGTAGAAACACCTACTGTAGGCTGTGGAACACCTACTGTAGGCTGTGGAACACCTACTGTAAGCTGTGGAACACCTACTGTAGAAACACCTACTGTAGGCTGTGGAACACCTACTGTAGGCTGTGAAACACCTACTGTAAGCTGTGGAACACCTACTGTAGGCTGTGGAACGCACTGCCTGAGCCGCTAAGGTTCAGCAACATCAATGCCTTTGTTTAAGTTGCTTTTGAAAACCTACCCCTGTGTATAAAGTGTTTTTCTTAACCGCTCTGCATGTGATTGTTCTCGTTTTAAAGTTGTTATTATCACCGTTTTCTGATTTCTGTTGTCTGTTCTTTTGAACCTTTTTGCTCTTTACAGCACTTTGTAACTTTGTTTTGAAATGTGCAATACAAATAAAATGCGTTTAAATGTCCTAGAGGCTGGGTCTGCTAAATGACTGTAATGTAATGTAATGGGTAGACCGCCGACCGTGGATGCTGGACGTCACAAACGTAACATGCAGACTTACAAGGCACACTTGGGGCGGCGGTGGCTCAGGCAGTGGTTCAGGGGTAGAGTGGCCGGGTAGAGTGAACTGGCAAACCGCAAGGTTCCCAGTTCGATCCCGGGATGGGGGGTTCCACCAGAGTTAGTGTGGAAGTGTCCTTGAGCAAGACACTGAACCCCTGATTGCTCCCGATGAGCAGGTTGGTGTCTTGCATGGTTTCCTCCGCCATCGGTGTGTGAATGTGTGTGTGAATGTGTTAATGTAATGCACAATCAATGTAAAGCGCTTTGGATAAAAGCGCTATATGAATGCACCATTTACCATTTATTTTACCATTGCTCCAATACACAATAATTGGCCTGTTATAGCGCCACCAGCAGGTCTAATTTAGCAAAAGACATTTCTGGAACAAAATGCCTCAAATCATGAATGCAGTCCTTTATAAGGCTGAGCGCATCCTTAGATCCTCAGAGAGGATCCTCCTGGTTGTCCCTAAAACGTGATCACCCGGGGCGACCCCGGTCACCTACTGTAGGAACACCTACTGTAGGAACACCTACTGTAGGCTGTGGAACACCTACTGTAGAAACACCTACTGTAGGCTGTGGAACACCTACTGTAGGCTGTGGAACACCTACTGTAGGCTGTGGAACACCTACTGTAGGCTGTGGAACACCTACTGTAGAAACACCTACTGTAGGCTGTGGAACACCTACTGTAGAAACACCTACTGTAGGCTGTGGAACACCTACTGTAGAAACACCTACTGTAGGCTGTGGAACACCTACTGTAGGCTGTGGAACACCTACTGTAGGAACACCTACTGTAAGCTGTGGAACACCTACTGTAGGCTGTGGAACACCTACTGTAGAAACACCTACTGTAGGCTGTGGAACACCTACTGTAGGCTGTGGAACACCTACTGTAGAAACACCTACTGTAGGCTGTGGAACACCTACTGTAGGCTGTGGAACACCTACTGTAGGCTGTGGAACACCTACTGTAGAAACACCTACTGTAGAAACACCTACTGTAGGCTGTGGAACACCTACTGTAGGCTGTGGAACACCTACTGTAGGCTGTGGAACACCTACTGTAGGAACACCTACTGTAGGCTGTGGAACACCTACTGTAGGAACACCTACTGTAGGCTGTGGAACACCTACTGTAGGCTGTGGAACACCTACTGTAGGAACACCTACTGTAGGCTGTGGAACACCTACTGTAGGCTGTGGAACACCTACTGTAGGCTGTGGAACACCTACTGTAGGCTGTGGAACACCTACTGTAGGCTGTGGAACACACTGCCTGAGCCGCTAAGGTTCAGCAACATCAGTTCCTTTGTTTAAGTTGCTTTTGAAAACCTACCTCTATGTATAAAGTGTTTTTCTTAACCGCTCTGCATGTGATTGTTCTCGTTTTAAAGTTGTTATTATCACCATTTTCTGATTTCTGTTGTCTGTTCTTTTGAACCTTTTTGCTCTTTACAGCACTTTGTAACTTTGTTTTGAAATGTGCAATACAAATAAAATGCGTTTAAATGTCCTAGAGGCTGGGTCTGCTAAATGACTGTAATGTAATGTAATGGGTAGACCGCCGACCGTGGATGCTGGACGTCACAAACGTAACAGGGGCGGCCATAGCTGAGTGGTTAGTGAGCCCGCCTAGGGAACCAGAGGCCCTGGTTGCCCCAGGTTCGATTCCAGGCTATCCCAGCATATGTGCCGATGATATGAAATTTGTCCCTGAGCAAGACTCTTAACCCCTAATTGCTCACAGGTTCTCATTGGAAACAAGACCGCAAGGACTTTCATGAACGACCTGTTAAAAGGAATTATCCTTATCCTTATAACATGCAGACTTACAAGGCACACTTGGGGCAGCGGTGGCTCAGGGGTAGAGTGGCCGGGTAGAGTGAACTGGCAAACCGCAAGGTTCCCAGTTCGATCCCGGGATGGGGGGTTCCACCAGAGTTAGTGTAGTAGTGTCCTTGAGCAAGACACTGAACCCCTAATTGCTCCCGATGAGCAGGTTGGTGCCTTGCATGGTTTCCTCCGCCATCGGTGTGTGAATGTGTGTGTGAATGTGTTAATGTAATGCACAATCAATGTAAAGCGCTTTGGATAAAAGCGCTATATAAATGCACCATTTACCATTTATTTTACCATTGCTCCAATACACAATAAACACTGTCTGCAGTTAGAATAGTAGTAATGTATGGAGCACTACAGCAGTGTCACAGAACGGCCATAACTCTGTGTTATGGCAGCTAAATACAGGACTGGATTTGAAGGCCGCGTAGAAGCCTGAGTATTGAGTTGAGAAAAGTATGAAAGTATTGGCATCAAAATATACTTACAGTACTCATTATACAGAATGTCCTATTTAACAATTTATTTCTAAAGTTCATCCGCACAATATCTCTCCCGGAGCGGGGACCGCCTCTTACAATATATGTAACACTTATTTTAACACAAATATCACTTTCTGCACCACTAAATAAAAACGGAGGATAAGAGTGTGCCTTTGAGGGGGGAGGGGGGGGGGGTTCTACAGAAATGAATTCAGTATTTGTTTAAGTGTCACTGAAACAAACCCAGTGAAGAAGTGGAATGTATAAAATATGATAAATTATGACCTGTTGGCAGCTATTATCACCGTACAGTCCCAAACCAGAGTGGAGCCTTTAGTGCCTGGAGGGGCCGGATAGGAGAGGGGGGGGGGGGGGGGTGATTCAGCTGAATTAGCGGAGCTATAAAAGTGCTTCAGACTCTGATATATACGGTGGAGCTGCAGCCTTTAATCACCATTAGTTTCATTAATGATATTAGCATTAGGATTTGTGCTGCCACAGCAGTAACTGTTGGTATGGAGTTGAGACAAGAATTATAACTCCTGTTGTACTCTGTGTGTCTATATTACCTATATATATACAGTATATTACATATATATATATATATATATATATATATATATATATATATATATATATTATATATATATATATATATATAATAAATATATTGCCTATATATATATCTGTGTGTCTATATTCTACATAATAAGTGTGTCTATATTTAATTCTACATAATCCATTTGACTCTTATGGATATGAAGCATCAACTGATGGTGAGAAAACGCTAATGTTACTTCCGCCAAATTAGTTACATTTTCGCGAGAAACAGACTGTATCAAATATGAGTGACTGACTATCATAAACGATACAGAACCTCCCTGACAATATCGCAGAGACAGTTTGTTTATTTTTGGAACACAATTCTTATATGAGATGATTCTAAGATGACCCAATGTTATTCTCCATAGAGAAATGACTTTAAGACCCAGGGGGATGAACGAGTGATGTCAGGACTTCTGTACTCTATAAATACATTTTGTCTTGTCATGGGACCCATCTCTTACGGGAATATAAGACGCCAGAAAACATCAATAAACAATATCACATTCACTTCTTGGAAACAGAAAACTGCACAAATACTCTTTGTCCGTTTGTCCCATGATGTAAACGTCTTATTTTCAAAAAGTGTCTCTGTGTCTCTTAACCAAATCTAATCTGTGTGTGTGTGTGTGTGTGTGTGTGTGTGTGTGTGTGTGTGTGTGTGTGTGTGTGTGTGTGTGTGTGTGTGTGTGTGTGTGTGTGTGTGTTCTTACAGAGGACAGTGAGTGAGTGAGTGTGTGTGTGTGTGTGTGTGTGTGTGTGTGTGTGTGTGTGTGTGTGTGTGTGTGTCTGTGTGTGTGTGTGTGTGTGTGTGTGTGTGTGTGTGTGTGTGTGTGTGTGTGTGTGTGTGTGTGTGTGTGTGCTCTTACAGATTACAGTGAGTGTGCGTCTGTGTGTGTGTGTGTGTGTGTGTGTGTGTGTGTGTGTGTGTGTGTGTGTGTGTGTGTGTGTGTGTGTGTGTGTGTGTGTGTGTGTGTGTGTTCTTACAGAGGACAGTGAGTGTGTGTGTGTGTGTGTGTGTGTTCTTACAGATTACAGTGAGTGTGCGTCTCTGTGTGTGTGTGTGTGTGTGTGTGTGTGTGTGTGTGTGTGTGTGTGTGTGTGTGTGTGTGTGTGTGTGTGTGTGTGTGTGTGTGTGTGTGTTCTTACAGAGGACAGTGAGTGTGCGTCTCTGTGTGTGTGTGTGTGTGTGTGTTCTTACAGAGGACAGTGAGTGTGCGTCTCTGTGTGTGTGTGTGTGTGTGTGTGTGTGTGTGTGTGTGTGTGTTCTTACAGAGTACAGTGAGTGTGCGTCTCTGTGTGTGTGTGTGTGTGTGTGTGTGTTCTTACAGAGGACAGTGAGTGTGCGTCTCTGTGTGTGTGTGTGTGTGTGTGTGTGTGTTCTTACAGAGGACAGTGAGTGTGCGTCTCTGTGTGTGTGTGTGTGTGTGTGTGTGTGTGTGTGTGTGTGTTCTTACAGAGTACAGTGAGTGTGCGTCTCTGTGTGTGTGTTCTTACAGAGGACAGTGAGTGTGCGTCTCTGTGTGTGTGTGTGTGTGTGTGTGTGTGTGTGTGTGTGTGTGTTCTTACAGAGTACAGTGAGTGTGCGTCTCTGTGTGTGTGTTCTTACAGAGTACAGTGAGTGTGCGTCTCTGTGTGTGTGTGTGTGTGTGTGTGTGTGTGTGTGTGTGTGTGTGTGTGTGTGTGTGTGTGTGTCTTACAGAGGACAGTGAGTGTGCGTCTCTGTGTGTGTGTGTGTGTGTGTGTGTGTGTGTGTTCTTACAGAGTACAGTGAGTGTGCGTCTCTGTGTGTGTGTGTGTGTGTGTGTGTGTGTGTGTGTGTGTGTGTGTGTGTTCTTACAGAGGACAGTGAGTGTGCGTCTCTGTGTGTGTGTGTGTGTGTGTGTTCTTACAGAGGACAGTGAGTGTGCGTCTCTGTGTGTGTGGGGACAGAGACACTAGGTTCTGGCTCTTACAGAGGACAGTGAGTGTGCGTCTCTGTGTGTGTGGGGACAGAGACACTAGGTTCTGGCTCTGTGTGTGTGTGTGTGTGTGTGTGTGTGTGTTCTTACAGAGGACAGTGAGTGTGCGTCTCTGTGTGTGTGTGTGTGTGTGTGTGTGTTCTTACACAGTACAGTGAGTGTGCGTCTCAGTGTGTGTGGGGACAGAGACACTAGGTTCTGGCTCTTACAGAGGACAGTGAGTGTGCGTCTCTGTGTGTGTGGGGACAGAGACACTAGGTTCTGGCTCTCACAGTGTGTGTGTGTGTGTGTGTGTGTGTCCTTACAGAGGACAGTGAGTGTGCGTCTCTGTGTGTGTGTGTGTGTGTGTGTGTGTTCTTACAGAGGACAGTGAGTGTGCGTCTCTGTGTGTGTGGGGACAGAGACACTAGGTTCTGGCTCTGTGTGTGTGTTCTTACAGAGGACAGTGAGTGTGTGTCTCTGTGTGTGTGGGGACAGAGACACTAGGTTCTGGCTCTGTGTGTGTGTGTGTGTGTTCTTACAGAGGACAGTGAGTGTGCGTCTCTGTGTGTGTGGGGACAGAGACACTAGGTTCTGGCTCTCACAGTGTGTGTGTGTGTGTTCTTACAGAGGACAGTGAGTGTGCGTCTCTGTGTGTGTGGGGACAGAGACACTAGGTTCTGGCTCTCACAGTGTGTGTGTGTGTGTTCTTACAGAGTACAGTGAGTGTGCGTCTCTGTGTGTGTGTGTGTGTGTGTGTGTGTGTGTGTGTGTGTGTGTGTGTGTGTGTGTTCTTACAGAGGACAGTGAGTGTGCGTCTCTGTGTGTGTGGGGACAGAGACACTAGGTTCTGGCTCTCACAGCCCAGCTCAGCCTGGTTGTCCTGAGGAGAGACCTGCAGTGACAGCACACTCCTGGAGGTGGCGCTGTCCATGTCCTCCTCCCAGCTGGTGGAAACCACCTCCCCGTTCTGATCAAATAAAAACATAGAGTGTTCCTTTAACTCTGACAGGGTACAGATGGAACCAAATGGACCCGGGACCGCTTAAACCCGCATTCTACTCTGGGAACATCATTAGCCGATAATAGCAGATCTACAAGCTCATGCGACGCGTCGTGCGCTTGTAGATCGCTTATTCTGGGGGCGAAGAGATTTGACATGAAAACATAAATGTTGGTTTACTAAGGCTATGTTTAAGTGGTTAAAGTCTGACCTTAAAATGAACCCTTACTACAAGTAAGGGTTACACGTTGTAAATAGAAAAATAGCAGGTCTACAAGCCCACAACACACAGCAATGCAACGTGTTGTGGGCTTGAAGATCAGCTATTTTTCAGTGCACGAAACCAGTGGGCAACTTACCTTGGTCCAGTGCTGTGTGTGTGTGTGTGTGTGTGTGTGTGTGTGTGTGTGTGTGTGTGTGTGTGTGTGTGTGTGTGTGTGTGTGTGTGTGTGTGTGTTATATTTCACAGTAAGGGTGTTCACCATTTTGAATGGACATATATTGCTATGAGGCTCTCCCATTTGTTAAATATCGTCACCTTGCTAAACTAATGGCCTAAGTCATTTTTTGAGGAAAATGATATTTTTGCCTAAGTCAGCTCCTCATGACACTGGCCACCTCTGGTAAAATCGCCCATCTCCTAATTGAAAAGGATCATGCTGTTCCCTCCCCTTTTAGTATAATGGCCTAACTCCCTAATGCTTTTTTTGGGCCTAAGTCACATGGTTTTGTGACTTAAGCCAAATTATTTACTGATTTAGGCCATTTTATATATTTTTTTATTTTTTTTTGCCTAAGTCAGATTTAATCCTATTTAAACCTATTTAAATCTCTTATGTTACATAACTGACAGACAGTGTTATTTATATTTAAATAAGTCATAATTTGTTATAAACATTTTGGGTGAAATGATTAAGAACTAGAAAATGTGCTCCTCGGAGCACAGGTCTCCGCCAGTACTGTTCCTGATTAATCCTGTCTTACCTTATATTACATATTGTCACGTGTCACTTGACCAATGTTAGCTTGGCTGATGGAAGCTCACTTAAAAAAATATAAATGATGTTTTGAAGTGCGTCACCTATTTATAGCTTTCTATGTCATCATGCGTCTCGCTAGCCAATCAGAGCATTGGTGACAACGATATTGTCACGTGTCACGCGAAGCTTGACCAATGTTAGCTTGGCTGAGACGGGGACACACACGGAAGGACAAGAACGAAAACATACTCTCCACCTCTGGCGGAGACAAATATCATATAGTTTTGTTTTGGATCAGTTTTTTTATTTTTCCTGAAAAACGTAAAAAAATCACACCCAGTGTGAAGTGGGCGGTGTGGTCATCACAGTGGTCATCATAGTGATGGAAGCTCACTTCCCAAAAAAATTTTTTTTGGCATAATCCTATTTATAGGTTATTAATATCATCATGTGTCTCGCTAGCCAATCACAGTGCTGAATAGAGTCAGCCAATAGAGTCAGCCAATCACAGTACAGCTAGGGGTGTACTAATGAGCCAATCACAATACAGCTAATGAGGTGTCCCAACCCCACTTATAGGGGCGGCTACACCGCCCAAAAATGACTTAGGCCATTAGTTTAGCAAGGCGACGATGCTGAACAATGATGACCAGTATGTGAGAGAGCTTGCACGTTCATCTCTATTCCTGGACCTAAAACGACGTAAGGTCCCCCTGGCATGTGGCTCGGATCCTAGCTTCCTATAGGCTTAAGGAGGAAACCTAGTGGAAAGCTAGACAGTCGCTCTCCTGGCTTCGGTGTGTGGTCAGACTGGCCGGACTTAAACGATCTGTGCTGTTGGGCTGATGTTACCTTGAAGTGGGTTGGGTCTAACTCTGAGGCGATGGCTGTCTCGGAGGACTTTATATCTGACTCCAGTATCTCTGTCAGAGCATCTATGACTGTGTGTGGAGCAGAACACCAACTCCCACTGACTAATGCCCGAGGTCGCCTCTTATGGGCACAACAGCAAAGACAGCGGCAGCATTGGACCGAGCTGAGACTGCAAGGGAAGACTGCATGTCTCCCTGCTGCGGACCATTCTGTCTCGCACTCTGTGTTCAAAAATGTTGATTTAGACGAATGCATTGTTGTCTTTACTCTGAAAGCAAGGTTGCAGGTTTTACCATCTAAACTTAACCTCTCCATCTGGTTTCCAGGCAACCATGCTCCTCACTGTATACATCATGGTCATGAACAAATAGCTGCAACCATGTCCCACATCTTAAACGGGTGCCATGTATACAGGGGACTCTACATAAGTAGGCATGACAGAATAGAGGATTTGATATCAAAATATATTACTTCTATTTTCAGGTCCTCCATCATGCTGTATAAGCATTCTACTGTGAAGCCGAGCATGTTTAACCTGTGTAACGATGATTCTGTGTTCTCTAACATTTCAGCTAACACCCCTGATGTCATTGTTGTTAATGACCATAGGGAGGTGTTCATTCTCGAGGTCGGCTGTACTTTTGATTACAGCTTAGAGGAAGCCTTCCTAACCAAAGTGCTAAAATATCATCAGCTAGAGCAGACCATCTCTCAGCTAGGCTACAGATGTAAACTTTTGGTTTTTATCTTCGGTAGTCTAGGACACAAGTTGGTTGTGAGCGGCCTTCAAATGGCTGGCCTCTCCAAAAGGAGGGCTAAACAATTAGCAAGGTACTGCTCAATATCAGCTATTATAGGAAGCCGCTCAATGTGGAGGAGGCGTTGTTTCCTTTACCCATGATTGTTGTCCGCTGTGTTCGACAAGTATGCCATCTTTTGTTTTGTATGTAACAATGCTCTGCTCTACATGCACTGTAACTGGCTGTTTCCCTTTATCTGACTGCACTGGCAGTGTTTATGTCCTTTGTACATCCTGTACTTCTTATGTGGACATAAATAAATATTTCAAATGTGTGTGTGTGTGTGTGTGTGTGTGTGTGTGTGTGTGTGTGTGTGTGTGTGTGTGTGTGTGTGTGTGTGTGTGTGTGTGTGTGTGTGTGTGTGTACCTTGGTCCAGTGCAGGTTGGACAGAGGGTTTCCTCCCTGAGACACACACACCAGCCTCAACACTTGGCCGGATCTGACCTCTGACCTCTCTCTGTCCAACCCTACAATGACTGGAGACTGAGGAGGATCTGAGAGAGAGAGAGAGAGAGAGAGAGAGAGAGAGAGAGAGAGAGAGAGAGAGAGAGAGAGAGAGAGACATAGAGAGAGAGAGAGAGAGAGAGAGAGAGAGAGAGAGAGAGAGAGAGAGAGAGAGTAGAGTGAATTATGCGTTGGGAAGTCAGTAGAGTTGGCAGTAGAACTCGGAGCATCGCTATCTGTCAGGACAGCATCGATAAATGGGCACACACACACACACACACACACACACACACACACACACACACACACACACACACACACACACACACACACACACACACACACACACACACACACACACACACACACACACACACACACACACACACACACACACACAATTCAATTCAATTCAATTCAATTCAATGGGCTTTAATGGCATGAGAAAACATACGTTTACATTGCCAAAGCAGAAAGCACAATACCCCACAGGCCTTCTTGGTTTTAAGTGTTTTTATTTTGTCTTGCAGTTCTTTTAGGTTGATTTGGGAATCTAGTGGATCATTCTGGTAGTCTTTTACGGCTGACTCTAGGTTTTGTAGTTTATCTTTTATTTGTTTTTGCTCTTTGTTCTTCTCGATTGGGCTAAAGAGGCTAGAAAAATGGTTCACCCATATATCTCCATTTTGGATGGGTAGTTCGTCCTGTTTTAGCTTATTAAGTCTGTTCCAGTTTTCCCAGAAGCTGTTTGTCTGTATGGAATCATCGATATCTTCTAGTTGGTTTCTAACATGTTGATCTCTTTTTTCTCTTACTGTTTTCTTGTATTGTTTCAGTGTTTCCCCATATTGGAGACGTGTGTTGTGGTTGTCTGGGTCTCTGTGTTTTTGGTTTGATAGTTTCCTTATTTTTTTCCTGAGATTATTGTAGTCATTATCGTACCATTTGTCATTCTCAAATTTTTTTCTGGCTTTTCTGGTTAGTTCAAAAATATGATTGAGGCCTTTCTACTGCCCAGTTTACACTTTCACTGTTTTCTTCAAAGGTTTTTTCTAGGAACTGATCCAGTTGTGATTGGACTTGTTTTTGCCTAATAGCATTTTGGAAAGCTTCTGCGCTATGTTCATTCCATTTGTTTTCTTATAGTATTTAGTTTGTTTGGCGTTTGTTCTTTGTGTCTGTGTGTTGATCTGTTTAGATAGGCTGTGGTTCTGTTGTGGTCTGACAGGGGTGTTTGCGGGCTGACTGTGAAAGCTCTGAGCGATGCTTTATGTCGGTGATAAAGTAATCTACCGTGCTGTTTCCCAGGGATGAGCTGTATGTATATCTACCGAAGGAGTCCCCTCAGAGTCTACCGTTAACGATGTACAGACCCAGTGAGCGACAGAGCTGTAGCAGTTGTGACCCATGTTTGTTTGTTGTTTTGTCGTGATTGTATCTCGGGGGACATGTTGGGGAGCTGATGTTTCCCCCTCCTGGTTAGTGTTTGTTTCCCTGTGTGTTGAGGGTGTCAGGCCCTTGTCCTGTTCTGGCATTTAGGTCTCCACAAATTACAATGTGACCGTGTGCCTGGAAACGGCTGATATCCTCTTCTAGTGTGGGGAAAAAGTCCTCTGTAAAGTAAGGGGATTCAATTGGGGGGATGTAGGTGGCACACAGGTTGACATTTTTTTCGGTTGTGGTAATTTCCTTGTTTATTTCTAGCCAGATGGAAGAACACACAGAGAGACACAGACAGACAGACAGACAGACAGACAGACAGGCAGACAGACAGACAGACAGACAGACAGACAGACAGACA
>NC_137605.1:952500-962500 GCF_963280865.1 Gymnoscopelus braueri
AACTCTGGGATGTCAGTCCGTTCTCTAGATATATCATAACTCTGGGATATCAGTCCGTTCTCTAGATATATTATAACTCTGGGATGTCAGTCCGTTCTCTAGATATATTATAACTCTGGGATGTCAGTCCGTTCTCTAGATATATTATAACTCTGGGATGTCAGTCCGTTCTCTAGATATATTATAACTCTGGGATGTCAGTCCGTTCTCTAGATATATTATAACTCTGGGATGTCAGTCCGTTCTCTAGATATATTATAACTCTGGGATGTCAGTCCGTTCTCTAGATATGTTATAACTCTGGGATGTCAGTCCGTTCTCTAGATATATTATAACTCTGGGATGTCAGTCCGTTCTCTAGATATATGATAACTCTGCGATGTCAGTCCGTTCTCTAGATATGTTATAACTCTGGGATGTCAGTCCGTTCTCTAGATATATTATAACTCTGGGATGTCAGTCCGTTCTCTAGATATATTATAACTCTGGGATGTCAGTCCGTTCTCTAGATATATTATAACTCTGGGATGTCAGTCCGTTCTCTAGATATATTATAACTCTGCGATGTCAGTCCGTTCTCTAGATATGTTATAACTCTGGGATGTCAGTCCGTTCTCTAGATATATTATAACTCTGGGATGTCAGTCCGTTCTCTAGATATATTATAACTCTGGGATGTCAGTCCGTTCTCTAGATATATTATAACTCTGGGATGTCAGTCCGTTCTCTAGATATATTATAACTCTGGGATGTCAGTCCGTTCTCTAGATATATTATAACTCTGGGATGTCAGTCCGTTCTCTAGATATATTATAACTCTGGGATGTCAGTCCGTTCTCTAGATATATCATAACTCTGGGATGTCAGTCCGTTCTCTAGATATATTTTAACTCTGGGATGTCAGTCCGTTCTCTAGATATATTATAACTCTGGGATGTCAGTCCGTTCTCTAGATATATTATAACTCTGGGATGTCAGTCCGTTCTCTAGATATATGATAACTCTGGGATGTCAGTCCGTTCTCTAGATATATTATAACTCTGGGATGTCAGTCCGTTCTCTAGATATGTTATAACTCTGGGATGTCAGTCCGTTCTCTAGATATATTATAACTCTGGGATGTCAGTCCGTTCTCTAGATATGTTATAACTCTGGGATGTCAGTCCGTTCTCTAGATATGTTATAACTCTGGGATGTCAGTCCGTTCTCTAGATATATTATAACTCTGGGATGTCAGTCCGTTCTCTAGATATATTATAACTCTGGGATGTCAGTCCGTTCTCTAGATATGTTATAACTCTGGGATGTCAGTCCGTTCTCTAGATATATTATAACTCTGGGATGTCAGTCCGTTCTCTAGATATGTTATAACTCTGGGATGTCAGTCCGTTCTCTACATATATTATAACTCTGGGATGTCAGTCCGTTCTCTAGATATGTTATAACTCTGGGATGTCAGTCCGTTCTCTAGATATATTATAACTCTGGGATGTGAGTCCGTTCTCTAGATATATTATAACTCTGGGATTCAGTCCATTCTCTAGATATATTATAACTCTGGGATGTCAGTCCGTTCTGCTAAATTTGACCTGCTGGTGGCGCTATAACAGGCCAATGTTAAAAGGGTGGCATTTGCTCCTCAACGTAGTGCAAATGTGCATTCAAATTTTCACCGCAATCGGACGCTGCGTTCATGATTCGCGGCATTTTGTTCAAAACGGGCCACTCCTGTAAATATTACATGTCAATGTTAGCCAATCAGGATGGAATATGAAAAATCTAACAGATTTGTTTTGATCACATGACTATAGACATCATGTGTACCGATTTGCGTGAAATTTGGATCAAATCTGAATGCTTAATATAAAAAAAAATGTTTTACATAAGTCTGCCTCCTGGTGGCGCTATAAAAGGCAAATGTGAAAAATGCAGGGCAAAGGTTTTTCCTTGGCCTCTAGAGAGTGCGCATACAAAGTTTTACACTGATCGGTACAGTTATAGGTAAAAACACGAATCGGCCTGTTACAGCGCCACCATGAGGCTGATTTGAATATTTTCAAATGGCATTTCTTCCTCGGCCTAATGTGAATGAGTGTGCAAAATGTCACGGAAATTGCATGCTGTGTTCATGATTTGAGGCATTTTGTTCGAAACGGAGTACTCCTGCAAACTTTGAAAGGCAATTTTTGCCAATCAGGATGGAATATGAAAAATCTGAAATTTTCCGTTTCTTTTATTGACTATAGAGATACTGTGTACCGATTTGCGGGATTTTGGGCCAAAATCTGTAGGAGTACTGTCCAAAAATGTGTTTTGCACAAATCAGCCTCCTGGTGGCGCTATAAAAGGCCTATGTGAAAAATTTGGAGCAGAGGTTCTGCTCTGGCATCCAGGGAGTGTGTGTGCACAGTTTCGCTGCGATTAAGCCACCGGTGGCAGAGATTAGCTGTACACAAAATGACAGAATGACGGACGGACGGACACACACACGGACGGACGGACGGACGGACAGGGGGTAAAACATACTCTCTCGCCATGCCTTTCGGCCTGGCGGAGACAACAACCTGTGATACTTATGTCTTCTTTTATATTCCTGAACTCATTATATGACAAAGGTCACAATCATTCAGAAATAATGTTAGTTCATGAGCTGGTCCAGTCGGCTCCATCCACTGCCATGTATTTCAACACATAGCATTGTGATGTGTTGTGAGTTTGTACATCGGCTATTTTTGTCTCCGCCAGGCCGAAAGGCATGGCGAGAGTATGTTTTCGCCCCTGTCCGTCCGTCCGTGTGTCCGTCCGTGTGTCCGTGTGTCCGTCCGTCATTCTGTCATTTTGTGTACAGCTAATCTCCGGCACCGTTGGCTTGATCGCAGAGACACTGTGCACACACACTCCCTGGATGCCAGAGCAGAACCTCTGCTCCAAATTTTTCACATGGGCCTGTTATAGCGCCACCAGGAGGCCGCTTTTTGCAAAACACATTTTTGAACAGTACTCCTACAGATTTTGGCCAAAAATCCCCCAAATCGGTACACAGTATCTCTATAGTCATTAAAAGAAACGGCTAATTTCAGATTTTTCATATTCCATCCTGATTGGCAAAAATTGGCTTTCAAAGTTTGCAGGAGTACTCCGTTTCAAACAAAATGCCTCAAATCATGAACACAGCATGCGATTTCCGTGAAATTTTGCTCACACATTCCCATTAGGCCGAGGAAGAAATGCCATTTGAAAATGTTCAAATCAGCCTCATGGTGGCGCTGTAACAGGCCGATTCGTGTTTTTACCTATAACTGCACCGATCTGTGTAAAACTTTGTATGCACACTCTCTAGAGGCCAAGGAAAAACCTTTGCCCTGCATTTTTCACATTTGCCTTTTATAGCGCCACCAGGAGGCAGACTTATGTAAAACACATTTTTTTGATATTAAGCCTTCAGATTTGATCCAAATTTCACGCAAATAGGTACACATGATCTCTATAGTCATGTGATCAAGACGGATCTGTTTGATTTTTCATATTCCATCCTGATTGGCTAACATTGACATGTAATGTTTGCAGGAGTGGCCCGTTTTGAACAAAATGCCGCAAATCATGTGGTGAAACTTTGAATGCACATTTGCACTACGTTGAGGAACCTTTTAACATTGGCATGTTATAGCGCCACCAGCAGGTCAAAATTAGCAAAACACATTTTTAGAACAAAATGCCTCAAATCATGCATGCAGTGTCAGATTGCCGTGCACAGCCTAGGAATAAATGCCACCCTTTTCACATTGGCCTATTATAGCGCCACCAGGAGGCCATAATAACCTACCTGACCTGGCGGAGACCTGTGCTCCGAGGAGCACTTTTTCTAGTCACTACTTCTTAGTTTTTGTTTTTTACGTAATTTCTTGAAAATGTGTGAAATGCCTTATAATAATATGATGATAATTACAACGATGGAGTTTAATGTCAAAACCCATGTGAGAGGAGGCACAGCTGTATTGTGATTAAATGTACAATACATATTTGATAAAAAGCTCTATATTTCTGGTTGTTTCCTCTATGACAGCATTCTGACCACGGACAGTCATTTCCTGTGGGGACAGGAAGTTACTGGGCCATGAATTGAGGAAGATGTCACCAACAAATCTACAAACACGTCATGGTCTCTCTGTCATCAGCTCCTCCACAAGGACGTCACGTCCCATCAACCACGTCCCACACAAACCTGACGGAGCTTAACGGAAAACATTCACTTCTTTATCAATTTAAAACATTCACTTCTTTACCCACTGAAAACATTCACTTCTTTAATCACTGAAAACATTCACTTCTTTACCCACTGAAAACATTCACTTCTTTATCCACTGAAAACATTCACTTCTTTACCCACTGAAAACATTCACTTCTTTACCCACTGAAAACATTCACTTCTTTATCCACTGAGAGAAGTGAAAACATTCACTTCTTTACCCACTGAAAACATTCACCTCTTTACCCACTGAAAACATTCACTTCTTTACCCACTGAAAACATTCACTTCTTTACCCACTGAAAACATTCACTTCTTTACCCACTGAAAACATTCACTTCTTTATCCACTGAAAACATTCACTTCTTTAATCACTGAAAACATTCACTTCTTTACCCACTGAAAACATTCACTTCTTTACCCACTGAAAACATTCACTTCTTTACCCACTGAAAACATTCACTTCTTTACCCACTGAAAACATTCACTTCTTTACCCACTGAAAACATTCACTTCTTTACCCACTGAAAACATTCACCTCTTTACCCACTGAAAACATTCACTTCTTTACCCACTGAAAACATTCACTTCTTTACCCACTGAAAACATTCACTTCTTTACCCACTGAAAACATTCACTTCTTTACCCACTGAAAACATTCACTTCTTTATCCACTGAAAACATTCACTTCTTTACCCACTGAAAACATTCACTTCTTTACCCACTGAAAACATTCACTTCTTTAATCACTGAAAACATTCACTTCTTTACCCACTGAAAACATTCACTTCTTTAATCACTGAAAACATTCACCTCTTTACCCACTGAAAACATTCACCTCTTTAATCACTGAAAACATTCACCTCTTTACCCACTGAAAACATTCACTTCTTTACCCACTGAAAACATTCACTTCTTTACCCACTGAAAACATTCACTTCTTTACCCACTGAAAACATTCACTTCTTTACCCACTGAAAACATTCACTTCTTTACCCACTGAAAACATTCACCTCTTTACCCACTGAAAACATTCACTTCTTTACCCACTGAAAACATTCACTTCTTTACCCACTGAAAACATTCACCTCTTTACCCACTGAAAACATTCACTTCTTTACCCACTGAAAACATTCACTTCTTTACCCACTGAAAACATTCACTTCTTTACCCACTGAAAACATTCACTTCTTTACCCACTGAAAACATTCACTTCTTTACCCACTGAAAACATTCACTTCTTTACCCACTGAAAACATTCACTTCTTTACCCACTGAAAACATTCACTTCTTTACCCACTGAAAACATTCACTTCTTTACCCACTGAAAACATTCACTTCTTTACCCACTGAAAACATTCACTGAAAACATTCACCTCTTTACCCACTGAAAACATTCACTTCTTTACCCACTGAAAACATTCACTTCTTTACCCACTGAAAACATTCACTTCTTTAATCACTGAAAACATTCACCTCTTTACCCACTGAAAACATTCACCTCTTTAATCACTGAAAACATTCACCTCTTTACCCACTGAAAACATTCACTTCTTTACCCACTGAAAACATTCACTTCTTTACCCACTGAAAACATTCACTTCTTTACCCACTGAAAACATTCACTTCTTTACCCACTGAAAACATTCACTTCTTTACCCACTGAAAACATTCACCTCTTTACCCACTGAAAACATTCACTTCTTTACCCACTGAAAACATTCACTTCTTTACCCACTGAAAACATTCACCTCTTTACCCACTGAAAACATTCACTTCTTTACCCACTGAAAACATTCACTTCTTTACCCACTGAAAACATTCACTTCTTTACCCACTGAAAAACATTCACTTCTTTACCCACTGAAAACATTCACTTCTTTACCCACTGAAAACATTCACTTCTTTATCCACTGAGAGAAGTGAAAACATTCACTTCTTTACCCACTGAAAACATTCACTTCTTTACCCACTGAAAACATTCACCTCTTTACCCACTGAAAACATTCACTTCTTTACCCACTGAAAACATTCACTTCTTTACCCACTGAAAACATTCACTTCTTTACCCACTGAAAAACATTCACTTTCTTTACCCACTGAAAACATTCACTTCTTTACCCACTGAAAACATTCACTTCTTTACCCACTGAAAACATTCACTTCTTTAATCACTGAAAACATTCACCTCTTTACCCACTGAAAACATTCACTTCTTTACCCACTGAAAACATTCACTTCTTTACCCACTGAAAACATTCACTTCTTTACCCACTGAAAACATTTCACTTCTTTACCCACTGAAAACATTCACTTCTTTACCCACTGAAAACATTCACCTCTTTACCCACTGAAAACATTCACTTCTTTACCCACTGAAAACATTCACTTCTTTACCCCACTAAAAACATTCACTTCTTTACCCACTGAAAACATTCACTTCTTTACCCACTGAAAACATTCACTTCTTTACCCACTGAAAACATTCACTTCTTTACCCACTGAAAACATTCACTTCTTTACCCACTGAAAACATTCACTTCTTTACCCACTGAAAACATTCACTTCTTTACCCACTGATAACATTCACTTCTTTACCCACTGAAAACATTCACTTCTTTAATCACTGAAAACATTCACTTCTTTACCCACTGAAAACATTCACTTCTTTAATCACTGAAAACATTCACTTCTTTACCCACTGAAAACATTCACCTCTTTAATCACTGAAAACATTCACCTCTTTAATCACTGAACGGCCGACTCGCCACAATTAGCAGCTCTACGTTTATGTTGTTCAGAGAGGACTGAATACACACAGATATGGTTCATATAGAGTACAGTAGGCTATAGACAGGTTTATATGAGAGAAATGTACCTTCAGTGATGTAGAGAGACGGACGGACGGACTGCCTGACTGACTGACTGACTGACTGACTGACATCTTTGTTTATCAGGTGGATTAGTGTCCAACCTTATCAATGAGTCACCAAATGCCACCCCCCACACACACACACACACACACACACACACACACACACACCACACACACACACACACACACACACACACACACACACACACACACACACACACACACACACACACACACACACACACACACACACACACACACACACACACACACACACACACACACACACACACACACTGCGGCCAACAGAACCAGCCATTCAGGACAGCCGGTGTCCTGGTGGCCACCACTAGGGGTCAGTGTTGCAGCAGCCTGTTGAGACGGATGAGTTGAGACAACCTTCAGGCTGGTCTTTTGAAAACAGCAGATCTACAAGCTCACAATGCGTCGCATCGCGACACATTGTGAGCTTGTAGATCGGCTATTTTCAAATGGCCGAAATGGTTAATGTATGTTCCTCTATTTTTTATAATAATAAAAATCTACAAAGTAACTAGTAACTAAAGTTTTCTAATAATTGTAGTGGAGTAAAAGTACAATATTTGCCTCTGAGATGTAGTGGAGTAGAAGTAAAAGTATTGAACATCGGAAATACTCCAGTAAAGTAAAAGTACCTCAAAAATCGTAGTAACTTAAGTAAGTACAGTACTTGAGTAAATGTACTTACTTAATTACTTTACACCACTGCTATTACAATACCAGAGGTTCTCACTCGTTTTTAATTTCATGACCACCGTAAATCTGAGAGTGTACACATGGAACCAAATGGACCCTTACAGGTCTGTAACTCTGAGAGTGTACACATGGAACCAAATGGACCCTTACAGGTCTGTAACTCTGAGAGTGTACACATGGAACCAAATGGACCCTTACAGGTCTGTAACTCTGAGAGTGTACACATGGAACCAAAATGGACCCTTACAGGTCTGTAACTCTGAGAGTGTTTAAATGTAACCAAATGGACCCTTACAGGTCTGTAACTCTGAGAGTGTACACATGTAACCAAATGGACCCTTACAGGTCTGTAACTCAGAGTGTACACATGGAACCAAATGGACCCTTACAGGTCTGTAACTCTGAGAGTGTACACATGGAACCAAATGGACCCTTACAGGTCTGTTTATTGTGCTGGATGGACTGTGATGGCGTTGTATCCACAACCCACTGCAGAGAGACGTATACGCTCACCACAGCGCAGACACATAATGACATGCATGTGTTTGTTTTACACGGAAGAAGGATGTAAGCTCCTGTCTCACTCAATGCATCACACACTCCTCTCCTCTCCTCTCCTCTCCTCTCCTCTCCTCTCCTCTCGTCTCCTCTCCTCTCTCATCCACTGCTTTCCCTTCCCCCACCTTCCCATTTCGAACCGGCCGCCCCCCCCCCCCCCCCCACCCTCTCCTCTCTCTCTCTCACTCTCTCACTCTCTCTCTCTCTCTCTCTCTCTCTCTCTCTCTCTCTCTCTCTCTCTCTATTTACAGGTGTTGGATGAACACTGAACCCTAATGAATGCTCTGTCACAAAAACACAAGATCTACAAGCTCACAACATGTGATCTGCTATTCGCACGCCACAGCACGCACGCACGCCAACGCACGCACGCACGCACGCACGCACGCACGCACGCACGCACGCACGCACGCACGCACGCACACACGCACACAGACACGCACACAGACACACACACATAGCCTGGTTCCAGACGAATCTGCCTTTGCAAAATTGCATCAGGCTTTAGCCCTCGGCAGATTAGGTCTGGCCCCCCTCCATAGAGATTTCATTTCTCTCCCTCCGAAGTCGTGCGGGACCAATCAGGGCCCAGTATCCAGATGTGGGGCGGGCTTATCACCTATTTGGAGCAATGACGTACAAGGAAGCACTGCTCTGATTGGTTCGTACAAGGAAGCACTGTTCTGATTGGTTTAGGTCTAGCCAATAGAGTCCGTTTGGATCTTTTTGTAACCGCCCCCTTGGGAAAAAAATCTATCGTTGATAGGGACCAGACTAATATCCACACACACACACACACACACACACACACACACACACACACACACACACACACACACACACACACAACACACACACACACACACACACACACACACACACACACACACACTCTGTCTGTCTCTCTAAACAGTGACACCAGAGTTAAAGTCATTCCTCTGAAGCTCGTTCTGCCGCGAGCCACACAATGTTATTCATTAAACAAATAGAGGACGGATGGATGGATGAGACAGATAAGAAACAGATTAGATGAGACACACATCAATATGCATAAACCTCTGTCTGTCTGTCTGTCTGTCTGCATGCATGTGTGCACACACACACACACACGCACACGCACACGCACACACACAGTTTAGTTATTTAGCAGACACTCTTAATCCAGAGCGATTTAAAGTAAGTAAGGACACAACATAATACATCAAATGCATAGAAATAGTAATCTAATGATAAAGTAAAACATAACTAAACCAAGAACCTATCATCAGCCTGTACATTGTAGGATGTCAGGTCAACAATGACCTGACATCTGTCTACATAACATGCTATAAGTTACATTCTAACACACACACACACACACACACACACACACAACACACACACACACACACACACACACACACACACACACACACACACACACACACACACACACACACACACACACACACACACAGCTCTTAACAAATCCATCATGCTACGCTACCCCTCCCTGACCCCACATGTCCAATCACGTTCTGTAAAAATGTGAGGGCAGTGTGTGGGGTCCTCACAAAGAATGGAATATATCACACACACACACACAC
>NC_137605.1:967500-990000 GCF_963280865.1 Gymnoscopelus braueri
ACATGCTCAACACCTCACTGCCTTGAAATCTATTCCACAGTGGTGACACACATTGAAATAAAGTGTGTGTGTGTGTGTGTGTGTGTGTGTGTGTGTGTGTGTGTGTGTGTGTGTGTGTGTGTGTGTGTGTGTGTGTGTGTATTAGAGCTCCTTATCAAAGTGAATGAATATTGAACAGCTCTTTATATATGCAGGTCACAAGTCAGGGGGGCGGGGCTGTGCGTCGGTGTGATACCGGCGTGCTACGCCCACCCACCGCTCACACCCGCACTAACACACACACACACACACACACACACACACACACACACACACACACACACACACACACACACACACACACACACACACACACACACACACACACACACACACACACACACACACACACACACACACACACACATTTGAAATATTTATTTATGTCCACATAATAAGAAGTACAGGGTGTACAAAGGACATAAACACTGCCAGTGCAGTCAGATGAAGGGAAAACAGTTAGTTACAAAGCGCATGTAAAGCAGAGCATTGTTACATACAAAACAAAAGATGGCATACTTGTCGAACACAGCGGACAACAATCATGGGTAAAGGAAGCAACGCCTCCTCCAAATTGAACGGCTTCCTATAACAGCTGATATTGAGCAGTACCTTGCTAATTGTTTAGCCCTCCTTTTGGAGAGGCCGGCCATTTGCAGGCCCCTCACAAACAACTTGTGTCCCAGACTACCAAAGATAAAAACCAAAAGTTTACATCTGTAGCCAAGCTGAGAGATGCTCTGCTCTAGCTGATGATATTTTAGCACTTTGGTTAGGAAGGCTTCCTCTAAGCTGTAATCAAAAGTACAGCCGACCTCGAGAATGAACACCTCCCTATGGTTTTCATTAACAACAATGACATCAGGGGTGTTAGCTGAAATGTTAGAGAACACAGAATCATCGTTACACAGGTTAAACATGCTCGGCTTCACACTAGAATGCTTACACAGCATGATGGAGGACCTGAAAATAGAAGTGACATCTTTAGATATCAAATCCTCTATTCTGTCATGCCTACTTATGTAGTAGTCCCCTGTATACACCCATTTAAGATGTGGGACATGGTTTCAGCTATTTGTTCATGACCATGATGTATACAGTGAGGAGCATGGTTGCCTGGAAACCAGATGGAGAGGTTAAGTTTAGAAGGTAAAACCTGCAACCTCGCTTTCAGAGACAGCAATGCATTCGTCTAAAGCAACATTTTTGAGCACAGAGTGCGAGACAGAATGGTCCGCAGCGGGGAGACATGCAGTCTTCCCTTGCAACCTCAGTTCAGTCCAATGCTGCCGCTGTCTTTGCTGTTGTGCCCATAAGAGGCGACCTCGGGCATTAGTCATTGGGAGTTGGTGTTCTGTTCCACACACAGTCATAGATGCTCTGACAGAGATACTAGGGTCAGATATAAAGTCCTCCGAGACGGCCATCGCCTCAGAGTTAGACCCTACCCACTTCAAGGTAACATCAGCCCAACAGCACAGATCGTTTAAGTCCGGCCAGTCTGACCACACACCGAAGCCGGGAGAGCAACTGTCTAGCTTTCCACTAGGTTTCCTCCTGAAGCCTATAGGAAGCTAGGATCCGAGCCACATGCCAGGGGGACCTTACGTCTTTTTAGGTCCAGGAATATAGATGAACGTGCAAGCTCTCTCACATACTGGTCATCATTGTTCAGCATATTTAACAAGTAGGAGAGCCTCTTAGCAATATATGTCCATTAAAAATTGGGAACACCCAAACCGCCCTCACGTTTACTGTGAAATATAATGTCACGTGTTGTGTGTGTGTTAAGACCAGTCCATTGTCTCACTAAGTGCGCAGTTTTGTCAGTCAAATCACGTAGTGATTTTCGTGGAACATGTACATTTGAGAAAAGATGTTGTACCTTGGCCAATGCTATTATTCTGACTGCCTCCAGTTTCATGATTAGAGGCAGAGGCGATGTGTGGATTAAGTCGAGTCTGCTGGAGTACTCAGCAATGATTACCTCGACCTGATCGCCCCACTCGCCTGCCACATTAAACTTGTGGCCCAAATATGTGTAAGTCTCGTGACGTGAATAGACTTTAAGGGGTTTATTGCAAATTGTGAAATCAGTTAGTGTATCTGTTTTAGAGTGGTACCAGCGATTTCCTCCGCTCCGTCTTTCATATAAAACTGCACATTTGGATTCTTTTACCTCTAATCCTGACCATTCCAAAAAGGAATCGGTTTTGGAGAGCATGTTCTTTATTACAGCCCCATGATGAGAGGCTAACTGGACATCGTCTGCATACCCCTGAACAGGGTTAGGGGAAACTGTATGTGTGCGGGGGCACACATACAGAGCCATTTTAACCTTTGGTTAAGTGCTAACACAAAATTAACAGCGCTCCATGGACAGCCAGTCTTAACACCTACTTGGAGAGTAGGACACACACACAGACACACACACACACACACACACACACACACACACACACACACACACACACACACACACACACACACACACACACACACACACACACACACACACACACACACACACACACACACAATAACACACTTACTCAGTACGTTGATCCAGGCGGTGTCTGAGATCAGGGCGGGGCTGCTCTCAGACTGTCCCACCTGACACTCGTAGGGTCCGTCGTCGGCCAGCTCCACCCTCTGGATCTGCAGATGGTACTGTCCTGGAACCAACCAACCAATCAGAGGCCAGAATCACAATCTACAAACCTACAATCTATCTATCATTGAAATAAAGTGTGTGTGTGTGTGTGTGTGTGTGTGTGTGTGTGTGTGTGTGTGTGTGTGTGTGTGTGTGTGTGTGTGTGTGTGTGTGTGTGTGTGTGTGTGTGTGTGTGTGTGTTTGAAACTGGGACCCCTCAAACGATGTTGGGGGGTCCCCATATGATTATCTTAATGTGCAACATTGTTTTCTCTCTCAACAGTAAACAAACCAACATACAGCATAAGTGCATACAGGGTATTTGCACATTTATAAAGTTACAATCCAAGGACTTTTAAGACCTTTTTGATACCAAATTGGCCAAATTGTCAAATATGATTTAAGAAATAGGAAAACATTGCGAAAATAGCCGATCTACAAGCTTGTTGTGAGCTTGTAGATCGGCTATTTTCACAATGTTTATCTGTGGAACTGAATCAAACTAAATGTAATGCCTACAATTCAAATATGATGAACTGAGACGTTTGGGAACCCTTGTCTCAGGTCATCCACCCAACAGACTCTCAGTGCCTCCAACACGCCTACAAACTACAGGTGATCTTTAGGCTCTTTCTCTGCTGCTGCTGGACCCTCAACTCTGGAACAAGCAGTGGTAAAAAAGGTAATGTATTTACTTATTGAAAACTTTACATCAAAACCTAAAGACCACTTGCTCTCCCTGGCTCAGTCTGAGGGCGTCTGTTTAGGTCTTTTATAGTCTTTTTTTTGCTTTGATAATTGTGTCTGTTAGTGTGTTTGCTTCCATTATTAATGTGTTCTCAGATTCTTACTATTGTTGTCTATTTGTGTCTTATAATGTTTTGAGCTGTTTCTGAACTCTGTCATTGAGGTAGTTTTCTCCTGACTGAACTCTGTCCTTGATGTAGTTTTCTCCTGACTGAACTCTGTCATTGATGTAGTTTTCTCCTGACTGAACTCTGTCATTGATGTAGTTTTCTCCTGACTGAACTCTGTCCTTGATGTAGTTTTCTCCTGACTGAACTCTGTCCTTGATGTAGTTTTCTCCTCACTGAACTCTGTCATTGATGTAGTTTTCTCCTGACTGAACTCTGTCCTTGATGTAGTTTTCTCCTGACTGAACTCTGTCCTTGATGTAGTTTTCTCCTGACTGAACTCTGTCCTTGATGTAGTTTTCTCCTGACTGAACTCTGTCATTGATGTAGTTTTCTCCTGACTGAACTCTGTCATTGATGTAGTTTTCTCCTGACTGAACTCTGTCCTTGATGTAGTTTTCTCCTCACTGAACTCTGTCATTGATGTAGTTTTCTCCTGACTGAACTCTGTCCTTGATGTAGTTTTCTCCTGACTGAACTCTGTCCTTGATGTAGTTTTCTCCTGACTGAACTCTGTCATTGATGTAGTTTTCTCCTGACTGAACTCTGTCATTGATGTAGTTTTCTCCTGACTGAACTCTGTCATTGATGTAGTTTTCTCCTGACTGAACTCTGTCATTGATGTAGTTTTCTCCTGACTGAACTCTGTCCTTGATGTAGTTTTCTCCTGACTGAACTCTGTCATTGATGTAGTTTTCTCCTGACTGAACTCTGTCATTGATGTAGTTTTCTCCTGACTGAACTCTGTCATTGATGTAGTTTTCTCCTGACTTGAACTCTGTCATTGATGTAGTTTCCTCCTGACTGAACTCTGTCATTGATGTAGTTTTCTCCTGACTGAACTCTGTCATTGTAGTTTTTCTCCTGACTGAACTCTGTCATTGATGTAGTTTTTCTCCTGACTGAACTCTGTCATTGATGTAGTTTTCTCCTGACTGAACTCTGTCATTGATGTAGTTTCCTCCTGACTGAACTCTGTCATTGATGTAGTTTTCTCCTGACTGAACTCTGTCATTGATGTAGTTTTCTCCTGACTGAACTCTGTCATTGATGTAGTTTTCTCCTGACTGAACTCTGTCATTGATGTAGTTTTCTCCTGACTGGAAGCTCTTCAGATCAACTCCTGCTGTTTTGAGCTGCTTTACACATAAAGGTGAATTGATGACATGGTTTACAGGTGTAAAAAACTAAACATAAAAAGTGCTGAAGTGTGTTTTTGTGTAAAACTTCATCGTTTTGGTTATTTTCAGAAAGAGAAAAAGAAAGAAGGGGTGGGGGGGGTTCAGGGAGAGCAAGAACAAAAGGACAAATATATATCTACATATTTACATATAGCATATCGTTGCTATGTCCACAATTGTTACTTTTCAGGATTCACATACATAAGAAAATAGCTAAAATAGCTGATCTGCCAGCTCTCAGTCACGTTTTGAACTTGTAGAGGATGAAAGAAAGACACAGAAACAGATGATCTGCTGTGGAAGCCTTCCACAGCAGATCATCTGTTTCTGTTCTCTGTGTCTTCCTTCCTCCGTCATACTATGGGGCGGCCATAGCTGAGTGGTTAGTGAGCCCGCCTAGGGAACCAGCTGGCCCTGGTTGCCCCAGGTTCGATTCCAGGCTATCCCAGCATATGTGCCGATGATATGAAATTTGTCCCTGAGCAAGACTCTTAACCCCAATTGCTCACAGGTTCTCATTGGAAACAAGACCGCAAGGACTTTCATGAACGACCTGTTAAAAGGAATTATCCTTATCCTTACTAAGATATCACACAACCTTTGCACAAAAAAAGCAGATCTACAAGTTCAAAACGTGACTGTGAGCTGGCAGATCAGAAGAAGCAGAAGAAGAAGAAGGTTGAAAGAGCATAATTATGAAACATTAACTTCTTGTTTAATTGATAAAGTTACAGTATTGTGATGTTTTAAAGTGTGATGATGAGCAGCAGTATAATAAAGCTCTCAGACAGCTTGAGGTATTTATAGAGCCGTGTGTCAAACGTACAACCAAGCAGAAACATATCATCTCTGTCTGTAGAAACCTGCTATGTCCAGGAACCTGTTGTTCCAATAACACATATATACACATATATAAACACATAAACACATATATAACACATATAACACATATAACACATATAACACATATAAACGCATATATAAACGGTCGATGCCTACACCCCTGCCCGACCACTTCGGTCTGCCACCTCGGGGCGACTGGTTGCCTCGTCACTCAAGGGTCCTTCTGGCCGATCCACACGGTCACGACTCTTTTCTGTTCTGGCCCCACAGTGGTGGAATGAACTTCCCACTGATGTTAGGACAGCAGAGTCACTGATGTCAGGACAGCAGAGTCACTGCCCATATTTCGCCGCAGGCTGAAAACCCACCTCTTCAGGAAACACTACCCTTCCTCTCTGCCTGACCTACTTGTTGTTAACTAGTTGTACGAACGCTTGTTTTCTATTGTTGTATTGTTTATTGGATCTTGTTTAGTCGATACACTTAATTGTTTTAGCTCATGCTCATTTGATTTAGCTATTTTGTCTCATCTGTTTAAGGAAATAGGTAGCTGATATATTGCACTTTTACCTTAGCGCTAGGTATACTCTTGGTTGCTTGTTTTTGCAGAAAATGCACTAAAGACTTCTGGTGATTAGTAGTTTTCGTTCCCTACCTATGTTGAATACACTTATTGTAAGTCGCTTTGGATAAAAGCGTCTGCTAAATGACTGTAATGTAATGTAATGTAATGTAATGTAATGTAATGTAATGTAATGTAATGTAATGTAATAAACACATAAACACATATAAACACACATCATCTCTGTCTGTAGAAACCTGCTATGTCCAGGAACCTGTTGTTCCAATAGATCCAATATATTGTTGTTGTTGTCGGGCAAAAAACTCTTATCTCCATATTCTAACCTTTTGAGTTCTTTTGTAAATTAACGTCCAACTACAAAAGCATCAAAAAGTAGCAGATATACAAGTTTGCGCCGTGTTTTGAGCTTGTAGATCGGCTATGCTCATTTTTATACTGTTTTTATCTGGTTATGCTTGTTTTGTTTTTATGACATGAATTCTAGTTTTTAGGATTTATTTATAGACTTTTTTTTTTTTTTTGCACTGTTTATTTTATAATTTGTTTGCTCTCTCTAGTTATTTTCTGAAGCTGCTTGCAGAAAGGGAAAAAGACAAAGCAATCTTCAATCATTGGTTCAATATTTATAACACACACACACACACACACACACACACACACACACACACACACACACACACACACACACACACACACACACACACACACTTTAAAACAAATAGCAGATCACAAGGTCACAATGTGGCGCATCGTGTCTCGTTGTGAGCTTGTAGATTGGCTATTTCTGCTGTTTTTGTGTGACACTGTAGGTGTGACAAAGTAGGGCATTAATTTACGAGAAGAACATATGGAGATACAAGGTTTCTGCACGACAGTACATAATAAAGTTGTATTAAAGACAAGGTGATGGACTAACACAATGGATGAGTCATTTTACATGGAGCAGAAATCCACTCTCTGTTAAAGAGAACAAAACAACCTCTGAAGCTCAAACCGAAGTCGTAAAAATAAAACTATTAAAGCAAACGGCACCACGGAGGTTGTGGGTTCGAATCCACCGTGGTGCATCCATCGGGCTGTGTCCAGTGTTTACAATCCACCGTGGTGCATCCATCCGGCTGTGTCCAGTGTTTACAATCCACCGTGGTGCATCCTCCGGCTGTGTCCAGTGTTTACAATCCACCGTGGTGCATCCATCCGGCTGTGTCCAGTGTTTACAATCCACCGTGGTGCATCCTCCGGCTGTGTCCAGTGTTTACAATCCACCGTGGTGCATCCTCCGGCTGTGTCCAGTGTTTACAATCCACCGTGGTGCATCCTCCGGCTGTGTCCAGTGTTTACAATCCACCGTGGTGCATCCTCCGGCTGTGTCCAGTGTTTACAAACCACCGTGGTGCATCCTCCGGCTGTGTCCAGTGTTTACAATCCACCGTGGTGCATCCTCCGGCTGTGTCCAGTGTTTACAATCCACCGTGGTGCATCCGTCCGGCTGTGTCCAGTGTTTACAATCCATCGTGGTGCATCCTCCGGCTGTGTCCAGTGTTTACAATCCACCGTGGTGCATCCGTCCGGCTGTGTCCAGTGTTTACAATCCATCGTGGTGCATCCTCCGGCTGTGTCCAGTGTTTACAATCCACCGTGGTGCATCCGTCCGGCTGTGTCCAGTGTTTACAATCCACCGTGGTGCATCCTCCGGCTGTGTCCAGTGTTTACAATCCACCGTGGTGCTTCCATCCGGCTGTGTCCAGTGTTTACAATCCACTGTGGTGCATCCTCCGGCTTTGTCCAGTGTTTACAATCCACCGTGGTGCATCCTCCGGCTGAGTCCAGTGTTTACAATCCACCGTGGTGCATCCTCCGGCTGTGTCCAGTGTTTACAATCCACCGTGGTGCATCCATCCGGCTGTGTCCAGTGTTTACAATCCACCATGGTGCATCCCCCGGCTTTGTCCAGTGTTTACAATCCACCGTGGTGCATCCATCCGGCTGTGTCCAGTGTTTACAATCCACCGTGGTGCATCCATCCGGCTGTGTCCAGTGTTTACAATCCACTGTGGTGCATCCTCCGGCTTTGTCCAGTGTTTACAATCCACCATGGTGCATCCATCCGGCTGTGTCCAGTGTTTACAATCCACCGTGGTGCATCCTCCGGCTGTGTCCAGTGTTTACAATCCACCGTGGTGCATCCTCCGGCTGTGTCCAGTGTTTACAATCCACTGTGGTGCATCCATCCGACTGTGTCCAGTGTTTACAATCCACCGTGGTGCATCCTCCGGTTGTGTCCAGTGTTTACAATCCACCGTGGTGCATCCTCCGGCTGTGTCCAGTGTTTACAATCCACCGTGGTGCATCCTCCGGCTGTGTCCAGTGTTTACAATCCACCGTGGCGCATCCTCCGGCTGTGTCCAGTGTTTACACAAACACATTGGGCCCGTGTTGGTTCGGGGGAGGAGGCCGGGCGGGGAGGAGGATATTTGTACTTAAACCTACCGGCTGGGGGGCGGAGCTTGTCAGCAGGGAGTGTTGGGCGGGAGGAGGAGTAGGACGAAGGCTCTACGTCCTCCCGGTGGGGGCTCCTCACTGGCAGGTGAGGAGCACCTTACCACCTTGTAGGGATTATAACTTCTGCCCCCCTGACCCTCAGCACAGGAGCCCCTCAGGGATGCGTTTTGAGCCCCCTTCTCTACTCCCTGTACACCTACGACTGCGTGGCTTCGTTCAGCTCCAACCAAGTGGTCAAGTTTGCAGATGATACCACAGTGATAGGCTTTATCAGGAACGACGATGAAACAGCCTACAGGAGAGAAGTGGAGAACCTGGCACAATGGAGCCAGGAGAACAACCTGGCTCTCAATGTTGCAAAAACAAAAGAGATAATCTTCGACTACAGAAGACCTCCCCGAGATCACTCTCCCATCCAGATCGGAGGTGCTGCAGTGGAGAGGGTCAGAGAGTTCAAATTCCTGGGGGTGCACATCACTGAAGATCTCACCTGGGCAGTACAGACAGAGCGAGTGGTGAAGAAAGCACGACAACGCCTCTACTTCCTCAGGAAACTGAAGAAAGCTGGCATGGGTGAAAAAGTGCTAAGAGCTTTCTACAGAGGCACCACAGAGAACATCCTGACTGGCTGATTCACTGCCCGGTACGGCAGCTGCACCGAGCTCAACCGCAAGGCAATGCAGAGGGTTGTGCGGACAGCTGAACGCATCAGCGGATGTGTTCTCCCTCCCAAACAAGCCCTGTACGACGAACGCTGTGTCAGCAAAGCACGAGGAATCATCAAAGATCGAAACCATCCCAACCACAGACTGTTCGAGATGTTGCCGCATGGAAAACGCCTACGTAGTCTCAAAGCTACTAGCAACAGACTGTAAAAAAGCTTCTTACCACGAACAATCAGGTACATGAACGCTCCGACAAGAACCAGAATGAACCAGGGCAAAGGAAAATGCTAAGGTGCCCCCCCCCCTGCCCAACCATCTTTTTACGTTTCCTATCATTATTCTATTGTTGTTATTACCTATGCTGCTGCAATGTCTGAAGAAAGCCAAACCAAAACAATAATACTCTTATGTACCTGTACACAAGATGTAACAATAAAGCACAACCTTGAACCTTGAGGTTCAGAAATGTGTGTGAGGAGGAATCAGTTGGCACGACGACTAAACATTGGGGAGAAAAAGGGGGGAAAAAATATAAAAAACACATTTGTAGATCTACTATTTCCACTACTTTCGTGCGACACTCTTGTATGATGAAGCAGGACATTAAAGTGAAACATGGAGATATGAGTTGTCTGCCCGACAGCAACGATATTCCTCATGCTTTAACTAAAGTGTCTGGCCGCCCCCCCCCCCCTCATGCTTTAACTAAAGTGTCTGGCCGCCCCCCCCCCCTCATGCTTTAACTAAAGTGTCTGGCCGCCCCCCGTTCCTTTGTGCTCCACTCACAGCGCTCTGAGTTATTAGTTCAACGGAGTCGTTTGTACAACGAATGAATGTCTGGACAATCTTCTAATTAGCTTAACGTGAGTTATTCAGTCCGCTGTGATACGTTAATAACTCTAGATATCATATTATAATAGAGGCTGCTTTAAATCCTCCATTAAGTGGACGCTCTCTTTTATCGCTCGGTGTTTGATTGTGTAAACGCATTAACCCATTACGACCGGGAACTCATCCGTGTGTAATTTTTTTGACTTATTTGGCAATAAAAAAAATAGCAGATCTACAAGCTCATAGTGCGGCACTGAGTGCCGCCCTATGAGCTTGTAGATCTGCTTTTTTTTTTTTATCGTGAACATTGTTGCAAATCTTTGAATATATATTCTACATCTCAAAATATGTTGTTCCAGGGACCCCCAGAAGCACAGATCGGAGTTAAAATGTATATATAAATATGTTCAAAGATTTGCACACATTTTCAAGATCTTTAAAACAAATAGCAGATCTACAAGCTCTTAGCGCGGCGCGCTAAGAGCTTGTAGATCTGCTATTTTTCGAATAGCCAAATAAATCTTAAAATGATGACACATAGATGCGTTCCCAGTCTTAACGGATTAACTGTAAAGTATGATGTAATATGTCTGTGAACGGAGCTCTCTTAGCTGCTCCTATAGAGGCCTGTTTGCCGCTGACAGACAAAGAACAGCTTGACATATTGTACTTGTATCTGTGACATATTGTTCAATTTAGACCATTTACAATGTAGGCATTTAGCAGACACTCTTTGTGACTCACAGTAAACAAGCTAAACACATACATAGAATACAGAGACACAGTGTAGTGTCTCAGTAAACTATAGGATCATAGAATACAGAGACAGTGTAGTGTCTCAGTAAATTATAGGATCATAGAATACAGAGACAGTGTAGTGTCTCAGTAAACTATAGGATTATAGAATACAGAGACAGTGTAGTGTCTCAGTAAACTATAGGATCATAGAATACAGAGACAGTGTAGTGTCTCAGTAAACTATAGGATCATAGAATACATAGATACAGTGTAGTGTCTCAGTATACTATAGGATCATAGAATACAGAGAGACAGTGTAGTGTCTCAGTAAACTATAGGATCATAGAATACATAGATACAGTGTAGTGTCTCAGTATACTATAGGATCATAGAATACAGAGACAGTGTAGTGTCTCAGTAAACTATAGGATCATAGAATACATAGATACAGTGTAGTGTCTCAGTATACTATAGGATCATAGAATACAGAGAGACAGTGTAGTGTCTCAGTAAACTATAGGATCATAGAATACAGAGACAGACAGTGTAGTGTCTCAGTAAACTATAGGATCATAGAATACAGAGAGACAGTGTAGTGTCTCAGTAAACTATAGGATCATAGAATACAGAGAGACAGTGTAGTGTCTCAGTAAACTATAGGATCATAGAATACATAGACAGTGTAGTGTCTCAGTAAACTATAGGATCATAGAATACATAGAGACAGTGTAGTGTCTCCAAAATGTTAATGAAGTCCATGATCATAACACCCGAGGCAGCTCCACAAATCATGTTCAACCCAGATTTGGCTCAACTAAGGGAATGAACTCGTTCTCATGCTATTCATCAAAAATGTGGAATGCCCTACCAAAAGGAGTAAAGGAGTGTAAAACCCTACTCACTTTCAAAACTGCCCCAAAGATACACCTTCAGGAGGCTGCAATTCGAAAATGGCCCCTGTCTAAGTCTTAACCTACCGCCCTACCCCCCCCCTCTTTCATTTTCCTCTTTTGTATATATATATTTTTTTCTCTCTTCATACCAGTAACCTGAAAGCTGATTGTATGACATTCTGTATAGTAGTGTGTATATCTGTCTGTCTCATATATATCATCATGATTTGTGTGCATGGGGTTCTCATCTTAAACAAGCTGTGTGCTTAACTGAGTCTTCCAGTTTAGTAGACCTTGTATTGTGAATTTTGTACTTCCATGTACTGTGATTCTCATGTCTTACTAAATAAAAGTACATCAATCAATCAATCAATCAGTAAACTATAGGATCATAGGATTCAGAGAGACAGTTTAGTGTCTCAGTAAACTATAGGATCATAGAATACAGAGAGACAGTGTAGTGTCTCAGTAAACTATAGGATCATAGAATACAGAGAGACAGTGTAGTGTCTCAGTAAACTATAGGATCATAGGATTCAGAGAGACAGTTTAGTGTCTCAGTAAACTATAGGATCATAGAATACAGAGAGACAGTGTAGTGTCTCAGTAAACTATAGGATCATAGAATACAGAGAGACAGTGTAGTGTCTCAGTAAACTATAGGATCATAGAATACAGAGACAGTGTAGTGTCTCTGTAAACTATAGGATCATAGAATACAGAGACAGTGTAGTGTCTCAGTAAACTATAGGATCATAGAATACAGAGAGACAGTGTAGTGTCTCAGTAAACTAAAGGATCATAGAATACAGAGAGACAGTGTAGTGTCTCAGTAAACTATAGGATCATAGAATACAGAGAGACAGTGTAGTGTCTCAGTAAACTATAGGACCATAGAATACAGAGACAGTGTAGTGTCTCAGTAAACTATAGGATCATAGAATACAGAGAGACAGTGTAGTGTCTCAGTAAACTAAAGGATCATAGAATACAGAGAGACAGTGTAGTGTCTCAGTAAACTATAGGATCATAGAATACAGAGAGACAGTGTAGTGTCTCAGTAAACTATAGGATCATAGAATACAGAGAGACAGTGTAGTGTCTCAGTACACTAGGATCACAGGTAAACCATGAACCTAGCATCAGTCTAAACTATATACTGTCAAAAAAAACTAATCTGTACATCAAAACTATAGAAACTATAGGATGCCAGGTCAACAATGTACCTGTCATCTGTCCAAATAAAATGCTATTATCTAAATTACATTTTAACCTTTGCATGAGACTGCAGGGTCGTCAAGGCTAGGACTTACGATTATAAAGCTCCAACCTAGTTATGTGGGACCTCATCTCTGAGCCATACAGCGGAGGGAGAGGTTCCAAATGGGGCAAATGATTATACAATCCTCAGTGTACATTTAGCAGTGTACTCATGTAGGGTCCGTTTGGTTATATTTGTACCCTCTCAGGAGTTGTTTTGACTGCATTGTGCCAGTGATGGGCCACCTTTCACTTTCAGAGGACCACCAGTTTGATGCAAAGACATTGCTGTATCTCTAGGACCCAGTGTTAATTCAGTTGCTTCCGTTTGGGGGTCCTTGACATGAAATAGTTAGAGGAGGACCGCTCCGTGCCAAAACCAACATGACACATACTGTAGGAACGTCTCTCCCGTCTACTCAAGTACAGTACTTTGGTCACCGGGTTTTTCCGGGGGTTTGATGAGTTGCCATCATAACTGGTGGGAGATTAGACGCTCTGCTCTGGGAGCGTCTATTTTCCCTTCTCTCTCTCTCTCTCTCTCTCTCTCGTCTCTCTCTCTCTCTCTCTCTCTCTCTCTCTCTCTCTCTCTCAGAGCTGCACTAAAGTGCACAAAATAGTATCTGAGAGTGACAAGCAAGCAGCACTAAAAATGGATCCGTCAAGTAAGCTGGCAAGATAATTAACACCAGAGCTGAAGCAATTTACACATCTAACTTATCATGGAGCGCAGGGCGAGAGAGAGAGAGGGGGGGGGGGGGGGGGGCAGAGAGAGGGAGAGAGAGAGAGATTTAAATTCTGAATAATTTCTCCTCTTTTCCTGGAATTAATCATAAACGGTGCAATCAAGGAGCTCAGAGTGTACGCTACCGCCAACACTTTACGCTAATTTATCCACATTACTGTGTTCTATCTAGATGTGGAGAATATCTTCACTGTCATTTAGAAACCCTGTAGGCTACTGTATGTCCATAAATATAGTTATTATTTAGTCACAAGCTCTCCTTAATGTGCATTGGTTCAGCATTTATAAAAAACCCAGACGCACGAACGCACGCACGCACGCACGCACGCACGCACTTAACCACTTTCACTGTCACTTTCAAAACTAGCAAAAAATAGGCAATATGATATAGATTGTAGATCGCCTACTTTTTGTATGACGAAGTGGAGCATTTATTTAAGAAAAAAAAAAGAAAAAAAATACAATATGGATATATGAGGTTTTGGTCCAAATTATCCAAACATTTGAGATCTACAAGCTCACAGGACATCACTTTGTGACGAAAGTAACCCACGAGAGGTCAATCATTTCCTTTGCAGACGTTTTAGAAACCAGTCCATCCATGCTTTTCACTTCTACAGTGATCCACATTACTGTAGACAGACAGACAGACAGACAGACAGACAGACAGACAGACAGACAGACAGACAGACAGACAGTTAACAAGCTCTTCACTTCTTCACCTGTGGAGCTGAAACCATTGATTTTTTAAGCTTGTTTTTAAAGCTTTGAACGCTGCCTGTCAGTGTGTATGTGATGTGTTCTGGTTTAACATGCCGGGAGGCTGATCTCTGACTGACAAACCTCAACAGACCACAGACATGACAGACCACAGACATAACAGACCACAGACATAACAGACCACAGACATAACAGACCACAGACATAACAGACCACAGACATAATGCTCCTCAGGTAAAACTCTCTTCAACAGAGCACAGACATAATGCTCCTCAGGTAAAAAAAACATTGAAGACTGCAGACGTCTTCAATGATTTACAGACCAAGGACCCCTTAGCTGAGTGAGACCTGAAGCAGGGACCCCCTACTATATATTGTATGACATTGTGTTCACACATGCTATGTTCTTCTAATATGTCAGATTCACACCAATGAGTATTATCAGACATTAGATTTAACCACCAAACCCTCAATTCTTCAAATTGACATTTGCCTCTTCTGTACTTGGTCAGCTCTTTTCCCCCTACACCAAATCTCTTCGCTGAAAATAGCCGATCTACAAGCTCACGTGTAGATCTGACCATCCCAGAATAGCGATGCTATAGGGTTCAAGTGGTTAATGTAAAAAATAAAAATAAGGTTCCTATCACGGCCCCCTTGTAGTAAATCTGAGGACCCCCAAGGGGTCCCGGACCGCCTGTTGAAGACCTGTGGTGTAGAGGGAAAACAGGAGGGGATCTATTATATACCCCAGGGTATAGAGTTGAAGTGATTCCATCTCTTCTTGAAGCTCACTTTTATCTACTGGCTTTTTAATAAACTGATGGTATTTATTGTATCAACAATATTTACATTATTTCATCTAGTTAAATATTATAATCAGTTTTTATTGTAAAGTTACTTTGTAACTTTGCTCGTTTGAAATGTGCTTCATAAATAAAGTTATCATTATTATGAATTTTATTATGCCTGGCTATCCAGAAATACATTTAAGCAGAAATTGTACTCATTTCCATAAAATATAGCTGTGTGTGTGTGTGTGTGTGTGTGTGTGTGTGTGTGTGTGTGTGTGTGTGTGTGTGTGTGTGTGTGTGTGTGTGTGTGTGTGTGTGTGTGTGTGTGTGTTTAATGCGCAGCAACAGTAGTTGCTCATAAAAGCATGAACACACACCTGGCCTTATGTCTAAGATATGCATGTACTCTATGAATTATTGTTATTAATTACTGGATTAATGCTGATATCATCAGCTCTCACAGTTTTATAACTAACTTTATAATTTAACCAGCGAGGACCTGTTCAAAGACAACATGTATGAACAATTATTCATTCATCTTTTTTTGGTGAATGTTAGGTGTGAATTTTGGTCAAGTTTACAAAACTCAAATAGCTTTATCATTAGAGAGGAAAAAATATGTCAAAAAGGCATAAAAAATGCAGGTCCAGGCACTCAAGGTGGATATTGTAGGTGAAAGGCCTTTACTATTTTTGGGCTACAGACATTAAAGAACACCTGTGTAGCCAAAATAAATTAGCCTGGAATCCAGACGGAGGCACTCGTTCAGCGTTTGTTTTTTTCACTTTGCTTCTCAGTCTGGCTATCATCCTGTTTGAGCTGGATTTACAAACAACACCAATTACGTATGTAGGCAAGTCAGGAAGTGACTCAAATGTCACATTGGACTGCTCTGTCCCGCCCCTTCCACGGACCTTTACATCGGAAGCCACTGGTCCCGCCCCACACCACAGACCAATCAGAAGCCGCGGCTCCTTTGTGCCCGTCCCGCCCCCTTGGAAATAGCATGTTGTCCAGACTGAGAAGCGAAGAGAAATGTCTGTAGCCCAACTAATAAACACAGGTGTTTTTTAATGTCTGTAGCCCAACTAATAAACACAGGTGTTTTTTAATGTCTGTAGCCCAACTAATAAACACAGGTGTTTTTTAATGTCTGTAGCCCAACTAATAAACACAGGTGTTTTTTAATGTCTGTAGCCCAACTAATAAACACAGGTGTTTTTTAATGTCTGTAGCCCAACTAATAAACACAGGTGTTGTTTAATGTCTGTAGCCCAACTAATAAACACAGGTGTTTTTTAATGTCTGTAGCCCAACTAATAAACACAGGTGTTTTTTTATGTCTGTAGCCCAAATATTAAAAAGGCTCTTTACCTACTAAATCCACCTTGAGGACCTGGATGTTTGAATGCCTTTTTGACATGATTGTTCCTCTCCTGAACATGACGGATACCATGAGCGCTCCTGTAACGTATGTCTTCGTTGACCGGCGTCCCCCAGGGCTCTTTACTAGGTCCACATCCCCCCCCCCCCCCCTTTACACCAAATCTCTAAGGCTGAAATTAGCCGATCTACAAGCTCAAAACGCATTGTAAGCTTGTAGATCAGCTATCTTTGCCAACACTTCAAGTGTTCTAGGTGTTAAGTATAGGGCAAAGCAGTGGCGGCCATTTTCTGGTACCACAGATAGAAAACCCATCCATTTTCCCCTAGAGATTTACGAAAATATTTAGAAGCCCTGAACCAAGACATCCGGGCTTAATAATAATAATAATAATAATAATAATAATAATAATAATAATAATAATAATAATAATAATTATTATTATTATTATTATTATCCAGGCTCCTGGTGATTCATCAACATAAAACATTTTCTTGTCAAAAAGTATATATTAATTGTATTATATATTTAATAAATACCCTTTTTTACCCCACGGTTTTCAAATATTTTTGGACACAGAATGGAATGTTTTATGGTCATAGACATTATCATAAGCTCATAGTGTGGCACCAAGTGCTTCTGGGGGTCCTGGAACAACATATTTTGAGATGGGGGTCCGTGGCTCAATACATATCATTCTGGGTGGTCCTTGACATGAACACTGATATTAGAGCAACATATATTTTATATATTAGATGACATTAATCCCCTGATGCAAAGATTTGACTTACAAATGTTCACTTTAAAAACATACAGTTTGCACAAATCTTCACAATTTAAAAAACAATAAATAGCAGATCTACAAGCTCGTAGCATGGCACTCGGTCGGTGCTGCGCTATGAGCTTGTAGATCTGCTATTTTTTTAATAGCCAAAGAAATCTAAAATGACACAGATGCATTCCCGGTCTTAAAGGGATAGTTCACCCCAAAAAATACTTTTTTCCCATAGATTACTCACCTGATGGAGACTTGAATTCATGGATATTTTTAGTTTTTGTCTCATTCTTAAGACAATAATGTGATGACCAGCGAACCGGTAGGCAGCGGTTCCGGTAGAAGACGCAAAGGAGACTTTGTGTCTCTTACCGGAACCGCTGCCGGTCATCAAATGATTGTCTCAGAAATGAGACACAAACATCCAACACAAATATCCATGAATTCAAGTCTCCATGAGGTGAGTAATGGATAGAAAATAAGTCATTATTTTGGGTGAACTGCTCCTTAAAAACCCTGTTATTCTACGGCTATTAGAAAACAGCCGAATCACCAGGTCAGAGCGAGTCACTATGTGACACATTGTGAGCTTGTAGATCAGAAAATTGTAGTATTTAAGTATATTTAATGCCTTCCTACTTTTACTCAAGTAATATTTTGAATACATGGGCCTTATACTTGTAAAAAAGAGTACTTCTACATTGTGGTATTGTTACTTCCACTTAAATAAAAAGTATTTCTTCCACTGTGGTTAAAATCAGCCGTTTGTCTTTCTGCAGAGTGTTTATGATTGATGCTCACTTCTGTTTCTGCTCTCAGATTGTGACAATCAGTGACAATAGGCACGCACACACACACACACACACACACACACACACACACACACACACACACACACACACACACACACACACACACACACACACACACACACACACACACACACACACACACACACACACACACACACACACACACAGTAAGCAGTGCAGTGGAGTGTAAACATTGCAGTGATTCTGTGACTTTCCTGTTGGCTGTATAAAATGATTGCATACATTTGTTGGGAGGACCAAGCGTTGCAAACGGCAATTTCCTTTTCCTGCCAGTAAAGTGTGTTTCTGCGTTGATGCTTGATTTGTTGTGATGTTTATGTGAGGATGAATGCTCGTTGGACAGACAACACGGCCTGTTAGTAATCCTGCTGCTGTCTGTGTTGTGACAGTAATCAACGTTTACGCTCTAACCTCGCTCACATTGTCTGAGGTTTGGCCAGTGTGTGTCGTGCAAGGGATAATTGACGGGTTGCCGCTCATTATTGATGAATAAATCCCGACAGGATGATTAGCCCATTGAGACCTGAAACCGATTCTACATGTCTCCTAAATCTCAACAGTTTTCTGAAAAACGTGTGTTTCTATATCGGTGGTGCTAAATCTTTTTCATGTCAAGGACCCCCAAAATTATATGTATTTGGCCGCGGACCCCCATCAAAATATGTTGTTCCAGGGACCCCCAGAAGCAAAGATTTGAGTTAAAAATGTTCGCTTTAAAAATATATATATTCAAAGATTTGCACATATTTTCATGAATTTTCAAAAATAGCAGATATACAAGCTCGTAGCGCGGCACTCGGTGCCGCGCTATGAGCTTGTATATCTGCTATTTTTGAATAGCCCAAAGTGTAAAATAATGCTTTTTTAGCTCAAATCAAAAAATGACACAGTTCCAGGTCTTAATGGGTTAGACACCTCCGTTACGCCTATTACACGGCTACTTAATAAATAAATGAATACATTGACCCAAACAAAGACAACAAAACAAAGTATTTCCTTGCTTACGGCAATGAAAGTATTCCATAAGTGTTGCGCTGGGCGGACGCGGTCGCTTTCGGTTATTGCATCGTTTATTTCACGCTTATTTTTTTAAAAAAACTGTTATGTTGGATTCAGCATAAAATGAAGCAGCACAGATTGATATGGGAAGGTGCTCTGAGTCTTTGATTAGACAGAGGTCTGTTATTTATGTATATATGTAATCCTATGTATATATGTAATACTGGAATATGTAATTCAATGCATGAGAGCCAACTGACCTTCTTGTCACCTGACAGGGGGGAGTTTCCCCGGTAGGACGTAGCGTGTTGAAGGAACACGTTATTCCAACCAGTTCCATTCCCCTCCATCAGGCGCCCCGGCTGACCAGGGGGAGGCAGTATAGTAACCAGGATTACTGCATGTTTTTGTGAGGGTATTAACTACCCTAGGAGACACGGGGAGAACATGCAAACTCCACACAGAAAGGCCCTTTCACCAACCCCACCTAGGGTATGGGCACTGATGACATGGAGGCGAGGACACGGCCCCAGCGCCCACAGCGTCCCCCTGCGGGAATCGAACCCAGGACTTTCTAGCTGTGAGGCGACAGCACTACCGACTGCGCCACCGTTCCCCCGACAGAGGTCTGTTATTGAGCTCAGCGGTCATTATCCAGAAATAACACACCACTAAATTCAATGATTGACCAATCAGAATCAAGCATTCAACCAAGCCGTGAGAGAGAGAGAGCGAGAGCGAGAGCAAGAGACGGACGGACGGACGGACGGACGGACGGACGGACGGATGGATGGATGGATGGAACAGAAGCAGATGGAATGAGCCGCTGTGGCGACCCCTGGTGGGAACTAGCCGAAAGAAGAAGAGTATGTAGTCTGTACAGTGAACACGCTACCAGAAGAAGAGTATGTAGTCTGTACAGTGAACACGCTACCAGAAGAAGAGTATGTAGTCTGTACAGTGAACACGCTACCAGAAGAAGAGTAGCCTATGTAGTCTGTACAGTGAACACGCTACCAGAAGAAGAGTATGTAGTCTGTGCAGTGAACACGCTACCAGAAGAAGAGTATGTAGTCTGTACAGTGAAGAAGAAGAAGAGTATGTAGTCTGTACAGTGAAGAAGAAGAAGAGTATGTAGTCTGTACAGTGAAGAAGAAGAAGAGTATGTAGTCTGTACAGTGAAGAAGAAGAAGAGTATGTAGTCTGTACAGTGAAGAAGAAGAAGAGTATGTAGTCTGTACAGTGAACACGCTACCAGCTCAGTGAGTGTCCGCCCAGAGATTGGGAGGTCCGGGGTTCAAATCCCCCGGCCGTGTCATACCAAAGTCTATAGAAATGGGATCCAATGCCTCCCTGCTTGGCTGTCAGCATCAAGGTATTGTATTAGGCGCTCTGTGTGCCGTGGCATGCGTGTCTCCCGCCCGCCGCTTGTCATGTCACGCAAGCTAGCGCTGACATGACACGCGGTGACATGCGCGGCGTCACAGAGCTGAGCAGGAACAGATGCTCTTCTGTTACTTAGCATCCTCCTCTAATTGGACGTTACTTTTTATAGACGGCGGAGCAGATGCCAACGCTCAGTGATGTGGTGACACTCCTCTACGCCTCGAGTTCAGCTTGGTTCTCATTGTTGTTGTTTTCCCTTTTTGTGCCTGTGTGTGTGTGTGTGTGTGTGTGTGTGTGTGTGTGTGTGTGTGTGTGTGTGTGTGTGTGTGTGTGTGTGTGTGTGTCCGTGGGTCTGTGCGTGTTTGTGTGAGAGAAATGTTTCATAAATAACATGCAGAAACACCTGCATATCGTTGTTGTCTGGCAGAAACCTGTCATCTCCGTATTGTAACTTTTAGTCTTTTGTCGTATTAACTCCCCACTTGATCATAACCGGTCACACAAAAACATGAAAAGCAGCAGACACACACACACACACACACACACACACACACACACACACACACACACACACACACACACACACACACACACACACACACACACACACACACACACACACACACACACACACACACACACACTCTCTGTTCAGGCATGCAAACAGCCCTGAGGTGAAAAAGGTGACAACATTTTCTTTCGGGTCAGGTGTCACACAATTGCCCATATTTGGGTTCAAAAAGGTGACTGTAGCTGAAAAGTGACACTTTTGCATGTCTGACTGTTGTACACCTGTCTGTGTGATGTGACACATACACGGGTTGGGGGGAAGGGGGAGGGGGGGGTTACAGTCATGGGGGGGGGGGGTTCCTAAACGTCCTGCATTGTCTCATCACTGCACCTTGACACCATGGCAACCACATCTCTCTCTCTCTCTCTCTCTCTCTCTCTCTCTCTCTGTGTCACCTGAGATGCTCCGCAATTATGACATGACATCAGTGTTGGGTAACGTAACGCTGTTACGTAATATATTACCGAATTGCGGTAACGGGTAATATAACGCATTACTACAAGGAGAAGCTGTAATATATTATTAAAATGACACTATGTTACTACGTTACTTTGTGCGTTACCCACCAAAGTGAAAGTGTTTTTTTATCCACCCACAAAGCCGCAGCGTCTAGCCTAGTAAAGGTATTAAATTGATTGTCAGTGGCTGGCAGCGCAGTGTGCAAATCTAATCGCAAAAACCTGACGCTTATTTTGTCTTGATCAACAGCAATACATTTGACAAAATACAGCGAAATCCCCAAATTCTTAATATCCAGTACAGTAAGCAATAGAAATTAACTGCAAACAAATTCAAAGTTATATGCTATCAATATCACACAAAAGTAGAGAGAAGCTGTGATCACACCTGACAAACAAATGGACAAGAAATAATCCTTTTGCAAACAACATCCTTGTTCTGTTCGTTTGTCAACAATGATCTAAATGGAAAGTGTATTTCAGCAGCTAGAATGTGACAGTTTGACATAGTTTGAGCCGTTTTTGCTGCGCAGGCCAGTCCTCGTTTAAGTTCATTGCTTTCACCTGTTATTCTGCTGTGCGCAACAGGGCATATCTCCACCAGGTCAGGTTTACCTACCCAGGCCATGAAATTTATAGGCAGTCATATTAGCCAATTAGAATGAAATCTGCTAAAACTGACTCATATACTGATACAGAACCATATATAGGCTATATATTGTCGCTGTCGGAT
>NC_137605.1:995000-1010000 GCF_963280865.1 Gymnoscopelus braueri
CGACAAATGTATAAATAGATGTCGCCATTGGTTAACAGCTTTAAGTACGGCTCATGGCCATTGGTTAACAGCTTTAAGTACGGCTCACGGTCACACTGCATTAATTTACTTCTTTTCTTTTATAAAAGCAACATAAGTTGAATTATCATGGATATACAAGGTTTCTGCCCGACATGGACGGAATAAAGATACATATTAGTTCTTTTAAAACCTTGACATCCAGCATGTGAAAAGCGACGCATTAAATCAGGTAATGAAGGTTATTTTTCCCACTAGTGAAAGGTTGTTTACTAGACGTGTTCATGGTCAGTGACTCTAACAGGTTATACAACAGGTTATACAACAGTAACCATGTATTTAATACATATCCATCCTACAATAATAATACAGCCTGGGTACAAGCTGTCACACAGCTGTAGAACTGCTCTAATGGAATGTGTTTTCTATCACTGACGGCCCTGGAAGAGATGTATCAGCTATTCAGTGGAGGAACCAAACTAAGGACACTACTTTTTTCACCTACAAAACACTAGTGTTGCGCAATGAGCTTGTAGATCTGCTCTTACTTTCCACCACTGCTTGAGTACATGTCCTTAGTTACTTTCCACCACTACTTAGTTACTTTCTACCACTACTTGAGTACATGACCTTAGTTACTTTCCACCACTACTTAGTTACTTTCTACCACTGCTTGAGTACATGTCCGCAGTTACTTTCTACCACTACTTAGTTACTTTCTACCACTACTTGAGTACATGACCTTAGTTACTTTCCACCACTTCTTAGTTACTTTCTACCGCTACTTAGTTACTTTCTACCACTACTTAGTTACTGTCCTTAGTTTGGTCTGCTATTTTCAAATAGCCAATGGTATAAGGTTAAAAGAGGTTCAACTGATTTTGATGCGATATCAACTAATTTTACTGGGGACCCCCTGGAACCCCACCCCCTGAAGGACCCCTGGGGACCCCCAGAAGGACCCCACTGTGAGAAGCACAGCAGCAGAACTACAGGTTCTCTTACCACAGAGCATGAAGATCAGGAGAGCTGGAACACTGTAGTACGTCCATGTTGGCTCCTCCTCCATCTGGAAAACAAATAAGACCATTATAACAACTGACCAAACTACACAATAACAACTGACCACACTATACAATAACAACTGACCACACTATACAATAACAACTGACCACACTATACAATAACAACTGACCACACTATACAATAACAACTGACCACACTATACAATAACAACTGACCACACTATACAATAACAACTGACCACACTATACAATAACAACTGACCACACTATACAATAACAACTGACCACACTATACAATAACAACTGACCACACTACACAATAACAACTGACCACACTATACAATAACAACTGACCACACTATACAATAACAACTGACCACACTACACAATAGCAACTGACCACACTATACAATAACAACTGACCACACTACACAATAACAACTGACCACACTATACAATAACAACTGACCACACTACACAATAACAACTGACCAAACTACACAATAACAACTGACCACACTATACAATAGCAACTGACCACACTATACAATAACAACTGACCACACTACACAATAACAACTGACCACACTATACAATAACAACTGACCAAATTATCAAATAATATCTAAGAAAGAGGCAAACATTTTAAAATAGCAGTCAGATCTACATGCTGCATGCATGTAGATCTGACTGGAACCCCACACCCTGAAGGATCCCTGGGGACCACCTGGAACCATTCCCCCTGAAGGACCCCTGGGGACCACCTGGAACCCCACCCCCTGAAGGACCCCAGTACAAATATGATTATTTGTGGGGGTCCCCAGCTCAAATATGATTTTTATAGTATTCTTTATTTGTGGGGGGGGCTAATTGCAGTCTGCACATACACTGTCAACATGGCTGCATGCTCTGATGATATTTGTGTGCATTATTTATCTCTACTCTCTCTCTCTCTCTCTCTCTCCACGTCAAATAAATGTTTATGTTTTCCTAGTATTTGCCAAAGGAATGAATTCATGCCCTGCGTCGCATTTTAACTGGTTTTGTAATCACTTCAATTTATCTGTGGCCACCGTGGAGCGAATAATAGAGATTTACTTTAATTGAAAACTAAACATTTTTCTCATGTGAATAAACACAGCGGTTGGGGCTCAGTCCATTAGTTGCACTTCAACGGCTTTGATAAGGATTAACTCAATTATTTCAGTCATTCTCACTAAAACATTGACTTTGTTTCAGCCTCCATGCAGGGCTGTCAGCAACATTTACACAATTTAACTTGACGGTTAATTGTCATACAAATAATTGTGATTAATGATTTTATTGTGTTTTTGGCATCGAAATGACTGACATAAGATAATAATTGTATACTTAAAAAAAAACAATTACCTCCCATCCCTCACAGCCCAAAAAGATGACTTTTCTGAATGTTTTCAGATCAACTGAAAAGTGAGCTCTTAAAGGAATATTTCACTTTCAAACTCATTTTGGGTCATTTTATCGTCTACTCTTTTGTGTTTCACCCCGGACACTTTTTAAGTTTTTAAGCTTGATTCAGTATTTAGATATTTGATATTCATTTTATCAGACACGCCCCCTTCCTATACAAACCCATTATAACTTCAAACTCCATTTAAACCATGTTAGATTCATGGGAAACATCCGTCCTTGGTTCTGGTGACTGATATAGTCCTTCTAATACGAGAGGAGACCGTGTGTGAAACCTAAATACAATAAAAAACTAAAATAAATAAATAAAAGTAATCGCCCCCCTCACGTATTAGGAGGGCAGGATGAGTCACCAGAACCAAGGACGGGTGTTTTTAATGAATCTAACATGTTAAAAATGGAGTTTGAAGTTATAATGGGTTTGTATAGGAAGGGGGCGTGTCTGATAAAATGAATATCAAATATCTAAATACTGAATCAAGCTTAAAAACTGTCTGGGGGGGGGGGGGGGGGCTGACTAAAGCCTGAGTACATGATAAAATGACGCAGAATATTTTTGAAAGTGAAATATCACTTTCGGGACATACCTCTACGCTTGTGAGCTTGTAGATCGGCTATTTTCAGAGTGTGACACCCACACAGAACCAAGCATAAAATGACTTGTCTTCGTTCTACTGGATCTCTTCTCCTCTAGTCTTAGTTCTACTGGATCTCTTCTCCTCTAGTCTTAGTTCTACTGGATCTCTTCTCCTCTAGTCTTAGCTCTACTGGATCTCTTCTCCACTAGTCTTAGTTCTACTGGATCTCTTCTCCACTAGTCTTAGTTCTACTGGATCTCTTCTCCTCTAGTTTTAGTTCTACTGGATCTCTTCTCCACTAGTCTTAGTTCTACTGGATCTCTTCTCCTCTAGTCTTAGTTCTACTGGATCTCTTCTCCACTAGTCTTAGTTCTACTGGATCTCTTCTCCACTAGTCTTAGTTCTACTGGATCTCTTCTCCTCTAGTCTTAGTTCTACTGGATCTCTTCTCCTCTAGTCTTAGTTCTACTGGATCTCTTCTCCACTAGTCTCCGTTCTACTGGATCTCTCCTCCACTAGTCTTAGTTCTACTGGATCTCTTCTCCACTAGTCTTAGTTCTACTGGATCTCTTCTCCTCTAGTCTTAGTTCTACTGGATCTCTTCTCCACTAGTCTTAGTTCTACTGGATCTCTTCTCCTCTAGTCTTAGTTCTACTGGATCTCTTCTCCTCTAGTCTCCGTTCTACTGGATCTCTCCTCCACTAGTCTTAGTTCTACTGGATCTCTTCTCCTCTAGTCTTAGTTCTACTGGATCTCTTCTCCACTAGTCTTAGTTCTACTGGATCTCTTCTCCACTAGTCTTAGTTCTACTGGATCTCTTCTCCACTAGTCTTAGTTCTACTGGATCTCTTCTCCACTAGTCTTAGTTCTACTGGATCTCTTCTCCACTAGTCTTAGTTCTACTGGATCTCTTCTCCTCTAGTCTTAGTTCTACTGGATCTCTCCTCCACTAGTCTTAGTTCTACTGGATCTATTCTCCTCTAGTCTTAGTTCTACTGGATCTCTTCTCCTCTAGTCTTAGTTCTACTGGATCTCTTCTCCTCTAGTCTTAGTTCTACTGGATCTCTTCTCCACTAGTCTTAGTTCTACTGGATCTCTTCTCCACTAGTCTTAGTTCTACTGGATCTCTTCTCCACTAGTCTTAGTTCTACTGGATCTCTTCTCCTCTAGTCTTAGTTCTACTGGATCTCTTCTCCTCTAGTCTTAGTTCTACTGGATCTCTTCTCCTCTAGTCTTAGTTCTACTGGATCTCTTCTCCACTAGTCTTAGTTCTACTGGATCTCTTCTCCTCTAGTCTTAGTTCTACTGGATCTCTTCTCCTCTAGTCTTAGTTCTACTGGATCTCTTCTCCACTAGTCTCCGTTCTACTGGATCTCTCCTCCACTAGTCTTAGTTCTACTGGATCTCTTCTCCACTAGTCTTAGTTCTACTGGATCTCTTCTCCTCTAGTCTTAGTTCTACTGGATCTCTTCTCCACTAGTCTTAGTTCTACTGGATCTCTTCTCCTCTAGTCTTAGTTCTACTGGATCTCTTCTCCTCTAGTCTCCGTTCTACTGGATCTCTCCTCCACTAGTCTTAGTTCTACTGGATCTCTTCTCCTCTAGTCTTAGTTCTACTGGATCTCTTCTCCACTAGTCTTAGTTCTACTGGATCTCTTCTCCACTAGTCTTAGTTCTACTGGATCTCTTCTCCACTAGTCTTAGTTCTACTGGATCTCTTCTCCACTAGTCTTAGTTCTACTGGATCTCTTCTCCTCTAGTCTTAGTTCTACTGGATCTCTTCTCCTCTAGTCTTAGTTCTACTGGATCTCTCCTCCACTAGTCTTAGTTCTACTGGATCTATTCTCCTCTAGTCTTAGTTCTACTGGATCTCTTCTCCTCTAGTCTTAGTTCTACTGGATCTCTTCTCCACTAGTCTCCGTTCTACTGGATCTCTTCTCCACTAGTCTTAGTTCTACTGGATCTCTTCTCCTCTAGTCTTAGTTCTACTGGATCTCTTCTCCTCTAGTCTTAGTTCTACTGGATCTCTTCTCCTCTAGTCTTAGTTCTACTGGATCTCTCCTCCACTAGTCTTAGTTCTACTGGATCTCTCCTCCACTAGTCTTAGTTCTACTGGATCTCTTCTCCTCTAGTCTTAGTTCTACTGGATCTCTTCTCCACTAGTCTTAGTTCTACTGGATCTCTTCTCCTCTAGTCTTAGTTCTACTGGATCTCTTCTCCACTAGTCTTAGTTCTACTGGATCTCTTCTCCACTAGTCTTAGTTCTACTGGATCTCTTCTCCACTAGTCTTAGTTCTACTGGATCTCTTCTCCTCTAGTCTTAGTTCTACTGGATCTCTTCTCCACTAGTCTCCGTTCTACTGGATCTCTCCTCCACTAGTCTTAGTTCTACTGGATCTCTTCTCCTCTAGTCTTAGTTCTACTGGATCTCTTCTCCACTAGTCTCCGTTCTACTGGATCTCTCCTCCACTAGTCTTAGTTCTACTGGATCTCTTCTCCACTAGTCTTAGTTCTACTGGATCTCTTCTCCACTAGTCTTAGTTCTACTGGATCTCTTCTCCTCTAGTCTTAGTTCTACTGGATCTCTTCTCCACTAGTCTTAGTTCTACTGGATCTCTTCTCCACTAGTCTTAGTTCTACTGGATCTCTTCTCCTCTAGTCTCCGTTCTACTGGATCTCTCCTCCACTAGTCTTAGTTCTACTGGATCTCTTCTCCTCTAGTCTTAGTTCTACTGGATCTCTTCTCCACTAGTCTTAGTTCTACTGGATCTCTTCTCCACTAGTCTTAGTTCTACTGGATCTCTTCTCCACTAGTCTTAGTTCTACTGGATCTCTTCTCCACTAGTCTTAGTTCTACTGGATCTCTTCTCCTCTAGTCTTAGTTCTACTGGATCTCTTCTCCTCTAGTCTTAGTTCTACTGGATCTCTCCTCCACTAGTCTTAGTTCTACTGGATCTATTCTCCTCTAGTCTTAGTTCTACTGGATCTCTTCTCCACTAGTCTTAGTTCTACTGGATCTCTTCTCCACTAGTCTTAGTTCTACTGGATCTCTTCTCCTCTAGTCTTAGTTCTACTGGATCTCTTCTCCTCTAGTCTTAGTTCTACTGGATCTCTTCTCCACTAGTCTCCGTTCTAATGGATCTCTCCTCCACTAGTCTCAGTTCTACTGGATCTCTTCTCCACTAGTCTTAGTTCTACTGGATCTCTTCTCCTCTAGTCTTAGTTCTACTGGATCTCTTCTCCACTAGTCTTAGTTCTACTGGATCTCTTCTCCTCTAGTCTTAGTTCTACTGGATCTCTTCTCCACTAGTCTTAGTTCTACTGGATCTCTTCTCCTCTAGTCTCCGTTCTACTGGATCTCTCCTCCACTAGTCTTAGTTCTACTGGATCTCTTCTCCTCTAGTCTTAGTTCTACTGGATCTCTTCTCCACTAGTCTTAGTTCTACTGGATCTCTTCTCCACTAGTCTTAGTTCTGCTGGATCTCTTCTCCACTAGTCTTAGTTCTACTGGATCTCTTCTCCACTAGTCTTAGTTCTACTGGATCTCTTCTCCACTAGTCTTAGTTCTACTGGATCTCTTCTCCTCTAGTCTTAGTTCTACTGGATCTCTTCTCCTCTAGTCTTAGTTCTACTGGATCTCTCCTCCACTAGTCTTAGTTCTACTGGATCTATTCTCCTCTAGTCTTAGTTCTACTGGATCTCTTCTCCTCTAGTCTTAGTTCTACTGGATCTCTTCTCCACTAGTCTCCGTTCTACTGGATCTCTTCTCCACTAGTCTTAGTTCTACTGGATCTCTTCTCCTCTAGTCTTAGTTCTACTGGATCTCTTCTCCTCTAGTCTTAGTTCTACTGGATCTCTTCTCCACTAGTCTTAGTTCTACTGGATCTCTCCTCCACTAGTCTTAGTTCTACTGGATCTCTCCTCCACTAGTCTTAGTTCTACTGGATCTCTTCTCCTCTAGTCTTAGTTCTACTGGATCTCTTCTCCACTAGTCTTAGTTCTACTGGATCTCTTCTCCTCTAGTCTTAGTTCTACTGGATCTCTTCTCCACTAGTCTCCGTTCTACTGGATCTCTTCTCCACTAGTCTTAGTTCTACTGGATCTCTTCTCCTCTAGTCTTAGTTCTACTGGATCTCTTCTCCTCTAGTCTTAGTTCTACTGGATCTCTTCTCCACTAGTCTTAGTTCTACTGGATCTCTTCTCCACTAGTCTTAGTTCTACTGGATCTCTTCTCCACTAGTCTTAGTTCTACTGGATCTCTTCTCCTCTAGTCTTAGTTCTACTGGATCTCTTCTCCTCTAGTCTTAGTTCTACTGGATCTCTCCTCCACTAGTCTTAGTTCTACTGGATCTATTCTCCTCTAGTCTTAGTTCTACTGGATCTCTTCTCCTCTAGTCTTAGTTCTACTGGATCTCTTCTCCACTAGTCTCCGTTCTACTGGATCTCTTCTCCACTAGTCTTAGTTCTACTGGATCTCTTCTCCTCTAGTCTTAGTTCTACTGGATCTCTTCTCCTCTAGTCTTAGTTCTACTGGATCTCTTCTCCTCTAGTCTTAGCTCTACTGGATCTCTTCTCCACTAGTCTTAGTTCTACTGGATCTCTTCTCCACTAGTCTTAGTTCTACTGGATCTCTTCTCCACTAGTCTTAGTTCTACTGGATCTCTTCTCCTCTAGTCTTAGTTCTACTGGATCTCTTCTCCTCTAGTCTTAGTTCTACTGGATCTCTCCTCCACTAGTCTTAGTTCTACTGGATCTATTCTCCTCTAGTCTTAGTTCTACTGGATCTCTTCTCCTCTAGTCTTAGTTCTACTGGATCTCTTCTCCACTAGTCTCCGTTCTACTGGATCTCTTCTCCACTAGTCTTAGTTCTACTGGATCTCTTCTCCTCTAGTCTTAGTTCTACTGGATCTCTTCTCCTCTAGTCTTAGTTCTACTGGATCTCTTCTCCACTAGTCTTAGTTCTACTGGATCTCTCCTCCACTAGTCTTAGTTCTACTGGATCTCTCCTCCACTAGTCTTAGTTCTACTGGATCTCTTCTCCTCTAGTCTTAGTTCTACTGGATCTCTTCTCCACTAGTCTTAGTTCTACTGGATCTCTTCTCCTCTAGTCTTAGTTCTACTGGATCTCTTCTCCACTAGTCTCCGTTCTACTGGATCTCTTCTCCACTAGTCTTAGTTCTACTGGATCTCTTCTCCTCTAGTCTTAGTTCTACTGGATCTCTTCTCCTCTAGTCTTAGTTCTACTGGATCTCTTCTCCACTAGTCTTAGTTCTACTGGATCTCTTCTCCACTAGTCTTAGTTCTACTGGATCTCTTCTCCACTAGTCTTAGTTCTACTGGATCTCTTCTCCTCTAGTCTTAGTTCTACTGGATCTCTTCTCCTCTAGTCTTAGTTCTACTGGATCTCTCCTCCACTAGTCTTAGTTCTACTGGATCTATTCTCCTCTAGTCTTAGTTCTACTGGATCTCTTCTCCTCTAGTCTTAGTTCTACTGGATCTCTTCTCCACTAGTCTCCGTTCTACTGGATCTCTTCTCCACTAGTCTTAGTTCTACTGGATCTCTTCTCCTCTAGTCTTAGTTCTACTGGATCTCTTCTCCTCTAGTCTTAGTTCTACTGGATCTCTTCTCCTCTAGTCTTAGCTCTACTGGATCTCTTCTCCACTAGTCTTAGTTCTACTGGATCTCTTCTCCACTAGTCTTAGTTCTACTGGATCTCTTCTCCTCTAGTCTTAGTTCTACTGGATCTCTTCTCCACTAGTCTTAGTTCTACTGGATCTCTTCTCCTCTAGTCTTAGTTCTACTGGATCTCTTCTCCACTAGTCTTAGTTCTACTGGATCTCTTCTCCACTAGTCTTAGTTCTACTGGATCTCTTCTCCTCTAGTCTTAGTTCTACTGGATCTCTTCTCCTCTAGTCTTAGTTCTACTGGATCTCTTCTCCACTAGTCTCCGTTCTACTGGATCTCTCCTCCACTAGTCTTAGTTCTACTGGATCTCTTCTCCACTAGTCTTAGTTCTACTGGATCTCTTCTCCTCTAGTCTTAGTTCTACTGGATCTCTTCTCCACTAGTCTTAGTTCTACTGGATCTCTTCTCCTCTAGTCTTAGTTCTACTGGATCTCTTCTCCTCTAGTCTCCGTTCTACTGGATCTCTCCTCCACTAGTCTTAGTTCTACTGGATCTCTTCTCCTCTAGTCTTAGTTCTACTGGATCTCTTCTCCACTAGTCTTAGTTCTACTGGATCTCTTCTCCACTAGTCTTAGTTCTACTGGATCTCTTCTCCACTAGTCTTAGTTCTACTGGATCTCTTCTCCACTAGTCTTAGTTCTACTGGATCTCTTCTCCACTAGTCTTAGTTCTACTGGATCTCTTCTCCTCTAGTCTTAGTTCTACTGGATCTCTCCTCCACTAGTCTTAGTTCTACTGGATCTATTCTCCTCTAGTCTTAGTTCTACTGGATCTCTTCTCCTCTAGTCTTAGTTCTACTGGATCTCTTCTCCTCTAGTCTTAGTTCTACTGGATCTCTTCTCCACTAGTCTTAGTTCTACTGGATCTCTTCTCCACTAGTCTTAGTTCTACTGGATCTCTTCTCCACTAGTCTTAGTTCTACTGGATCTCTTCTCCTCTAGTCTTAGTTCTACTGGATCTCTTCTCCTCTAGTCTTAGTTCTACTGGATCTCTTCTCCTCTAGTCTTAGTTCTACTGGATCTCTTCTCCACTAGTCTTAGTTCTACTGGATCTCTTCTCCTCTAGTCTTAGTTCTACTGGATCTCTTCTCCTCTAGTCTTAGTTCTACTGGATCTCTTCTCCACTAGTCTCCGTTCTACTGGATCTCTCCTCCACTAGTCTTAGTTCTACTGGATCTCTTCTCCACTAGTCTTAGTTCTACTGGATCTCTTCTCCTCTAGTCTTAGTTCTACTGGATCTCTTCTCCACTAGTCTTAGTTCTACTGGATCTCTTCTCCTCTAGTCTTAGTTCTACTGGATCTCTTCTCCTCTAGTCTCCGTTCTACTGGATCTCTCCTCCACTAGTCTTAGTTCTACTGGATCTCTTCTCCTCTAGTCTTAGTTCTACTGGATCTCTTCTCCACTAGTCTTAGTTCTACTGGATCTCTTCTCCACTAGTCTTAGTTCTACTGGATCTCTTCTCCACTAGTCTTAGTTCTACTGGATCTCTTCTCCACTAGTCTTAGTTCTACTGGATCTCTTCTCCTCTAGTCTTAGTTCTACTGGATCTCTTCTCCTCTAGTCTTAGTTCTACTGGATCTCTCCTCCACTAGTCTTAGTTCTACTGGATCTATTCTCCTCTAGTCTTAGTTCTACTGGATCTCTTCTCCTCTAGTCTTAGTTCTACTGGATCTCTTCTCCACTAGTCTCCGTTCTACTGGATCTCTTCTCCACTAGTCTTAGTTCTACTGGATCTCTTCTCCTCTAGTCTTAGTTCTACTGGATCTCTTCTCCTCTAGTCTTAGTTCTACTGGATCTCTTCTCCTCTAGTCTTAGTTCTACTGGATCTCTCCTCCACTAGTCTTAGTTCTACTGGATCTCTCCTCCACTAGTCTTAGTTCTACTGGATCTCTTCTCCTCTAGTCTTAGTTCTACTGGATCTCTTCTCCACTAGTCTTAGTTCTACTGGATCTCTTCTCCTCTAGTCTTAGTTCTACTGGATCTCTTCTCCACTAGTCTTAGTTCTACTGGATCTCTTCTCCACTAGTCTTAGTTCTACTGGATCTCTTCTCCACTAGTCTTAGTTCTACTGGATCTCTTCTCCTCTAGTCTTAGTTCTACTGGATCTCTTCTCCACTAGTCTCCGTTCTACTGGATCTCTCCTCCACTAGTCTTAGTTCTACTGGATCTCTTCTCCTCTAGTCTTAGTTCTACTGGATCTCTTCTCCACTAGTCTCCGTTCTACTGGATCTCTCCTCCACTAGTCTTAGTTCTACTGGATCTCTTCTCCACTAGTCTTAGTTCTACTGGATCTCTTCTCCACTAGTCTTAGTTCTACTGGATCTCTTCTCCTCTAGTCTTAGTTCTACTGGATCTCTTCTCCACTAGTCTTAGTTCTACTGGATCTCTTCTCCACTAGTCTTAGTTCTACTGGATCTCTTCTCCTCTAGTCTCCGTTCTACTGGATCTCTCCTCCACTAGTCTTAGTTCTACTGGATCTCTTCTCCTCTAGTCTTAGTTCTACTGGATCTCTTCTCCACTAGTCTTAGTTCTACTGGATCTCTTCTCCACTAGTCTTAGTTCTACTGGATCTCTTCTCCACTAGTCTTAGTTCTACTGGATCTCTTCTCCACTAGTCTTAGTTCTACTGGATCTCTTCTCCTCTAGTCTTAGTTCTACTGGATCTCTTCTCCTCTAGTCTTAGTTCTACTGGATCTCTCCTCCACTAGTCTTAGTTCTACTGGATCTATTCTCCTCTAGTCTTAGTTCTACTGGATCTCTTCTCCACTAGTCTTAGTTCTACTGGATCTCTTCTCCACTAGTCTTAGTTCTACTGGATCTCTTCTCCTCTAGTCTTAGTTCTACTGGATCTCTTCTCCTCTAGTCTTAGTTCTACTGGATCTCTTCTCCACTAGTCTCCGTTCTAATGGATCTCTCCTCCACTAGTCTCAGTTCTACTGGATCTCTTCTCCACTAGTCTTAGTTCTACTGGATCTCTTCTCCTCTAGTCTTAGTTCTACTGGATCTCTTCTCCACTAGTCTTAGTTCTACTGGATCTCTTCTCCTCTAGTCTTAGTTCTACTGGATCTCTTCTCCACTAGTCTTAGTTCTACTGGATCTCTTCTCCTCTAGTCTCCGTTCTACTGGATCTCTCCTCCACTAGTCTCCGTTCTACTGGATCTCTCCTCCACTAGTCTCAGTTCTACTGGATCTCTTCTCCTCTAGTCTCCGTTCTACTGGATCTCTTCTCCTCTAGTCTTAGTTCTACTGGATCTCTTCTCCACTAGTCTTAGTTCTACTGGATCTCTTCTCCACTAGTCTTAGTTCTACTGGATCTCTTCTCCACTAGTCTTAGTTCTACTGGATCTCTTCTCCACTAGTCTTAGTTCTACTGGATCTCTTCTCCTCTAGTCTTAGTTCTACTGGATCTCTTCTCCACTAGTCTTAGTTCTACTGGATCTCTTCTCCACTAGTCTTAGTTCTACTGGATCTCTTCTCCACTAGTCTTAGTTCTACTGGATATCTTCTCCACTAGTCTTAGTTCTACTGGATCTCTTCTCCACTAGTCTTAGTTCTACTGGATCTCTTCTCCTCTAGTCTTAGTTCTACTGGATCTCTTCTCCACTAGTCTTAGTTCTACTGGATCTCTTCTCCACTAGTCTTAGTTCTACTGGATCTCTTCTCCACTAGTCTTAGTTCTACTGGATCTCTTCTCCACTAGTCTTAGTTCTACTGGATCTCTCCTCCACTAGTCTTAGTTCTACTGGATCTCTTCTCCACTAGTCTTAGTTCTACTGGATCTCTCCTCCACTAGTCTTAGTTCTACTGGATCTCTTCTCCACTAGTCTTAGTTCTACTGGATCTCTCCTCCACTAGTCTTAGTTCTACTGGATCTCTTCTCCTCTAGTCTTAGTTCTACTGGATCTCTTCTCCACTAGTCTTAGTTCTACTGGATCTCTTCTCCTCTAGTCTTAGTTCTACTGGATCTCTTCTCCACTAGTCTTAGTTCTACTGGATCTCTTCTCCTCTAGTCTTAGTTCTACTGGATCTCTTCTCCTCTAGTCTTAGTTCTACTGGATCTCTTCTCCACTAGTCTTAGTTCTACTGGATCTCTTCTCCTCTAGTCTTAGTTCTACTGGATCTCTTCTCCACTAGTCTTAGTTCTACTGGATCTCTTCTCCTCTAGTCTTAGTTCTACTGGATCTCTCCTCCACTAGTCTTAGTTCTACTGGATCTATTCTCCTCTAGTCTTAGTTCTACTGGATCTCTTCTCCTCTAGTCTTAGTTCTACTGGATCTCTTCTCCACTAGTCTTAGTTCTACTGGATCTCTTCTCCACTAGTCTTAGTTCTACTGGATCTCTTCTCCTCTAGTCTTCGTTCTACTGGATCTCTTCTCCTCTAGTCTTCGTTCTACTGGATCTCTTCTCCTCTAGTCTTAGTTCTACTGGATCTCTTCTCCTCTAGTCTTAGTTCTACTGGATCTCTTCTCCACTAGTCTTAGTTCTACTGGATCTCTTCTCCTCTAGTCTTAGTTCTACTGGATCTCTTCTCCACTAGTCTTAGTTCTACTGGATCTCTTCTCCTCTAGTCTTAGTTCTACTGGATCTCTTCTCCACTAGTCTTAGTTCTACTGGATCTCTTCTCCACTAGTCTTAGTTCTACTGGATCTCTTCTCCACTAGTCTTAGTTCTACTGGATCTCTTCTCCACTAGTCTTAGTTCTACTGGATCTCTCCTCCACTAGTCTTAGTTCTACTGGATCTCTTCTCCACTAGTCTTAGTTCTACTGGATCTCTCCTCCACTAGTCTTAGTTCTACTGGATCTCTTCTCCACTAGTCTTAGTTCTACTGGATCTCTCCTCCACTAGTCTTAGTTCTACTGGATCTCTTCTCCTCTAGTCTTAGTTCTACTGGATCTCTTCTCCACTAGTCTTAGTTCTACTGGATCTCTTCTCCTCTAGTCTTAGTTCTACTGGATCTCTTCTCCACTAGTCTTAGTTCTACTGGATCTCTTCTCCTCTAGTCTTAGTTCTACTGGATCTCTTCTCCTCTAGTCTTAGTTCTACTGGATCTCTTCTCCACTAGTCTTAGTTCTACTGGATCTCTTCTCCTCTAGTCTTAGTTCTACTGGATCTCTTCTCCACTAGTCTTAGTTCTACTGGATCTCTTCTCCACTAGTCTTAGTTCTACTGGATCTCTTCTCCTCTAGTCTTAGTTCTACTGGATCTCTTCTCCACTAGTCTTAGTTCTACTGGATCTCTTCTCCACTAGTCTTAGTTCTACTGGATCTCTTCTCCACTAGTCTTAGTTCTACTGGATCTCTTCTCCACTAGTCTTAGTTCTACTGGATCTCTTCTCCACTAGTCTTAGTTCTACTGGATCTCTTCTCCTCTAGTCTTAGTTCTACTGGATCTCTTCTCCACTAGTCTTAGTTCTACTGGATCTCTTCTCCTCTAGTCTTAGTTCTACTGGATCTCTTCTCCACTAGTCTTAGTTCTACTGGATCTCTTCTCCACTAGTCTTAGTTCTACTGGATCTCTTCTCCACTAGTCTTAGTTCTACTGGATCTCTTCTCCACTATAGTCTTAGTTTTACTGGATCTCTTCTCCACTAGACTTAGTTCTACTGGATCTCTTCTCCACTAGTCTTAGTTCTACTGGATCTCTCCTCCTCTAGTTTTAGTTCTACTGGATCTCTCCTCCACTAGTCTTAGTTCTACTGGATCTCTTCTCCTCTAGTCTTAGTTCTACTGGATCTCTTCTCCACTAGTCTTAGTTCTACTGGATCTCTTCTCCACTAGTCTTAGTTCTACTGGATCTCTTCTCCACTAGTCTTAGTTCTACTGGATCTCTTCTCCACTAGTCTTAGTTCTACTGGATCTCTTCTCCACGAGTCCCTCCATAACATTTTAGTCTACCTTTTATTTGTTTACCAAAGGTCAGTATATTTAGTCATAGTTTTAGTCATTATAGCTTAGTTTTTTTTGTTAGTATCAGTGAAAAAAGGTTTACGCCGAAAGGTTTATCAGTTTCAGTTTTAGTTGCCAAAAAATAAGGCTGCACCAAACTTAAAGAGAGGGTGCTGTGATGTTGTTTCCCCACCAAAACATGATCATCAGGTATTATTATTAGATAGGGATGAAGCATTTGTCATAAAAGTGTACAGCAAGTGTTAAAATTATATTTTCATATAGACACCCACCAGCTCATTAAGTATACCTGGATTTCACCTTAGTGCCACCCACCTGATCCAGCCCCTCCGCCTCC
>NC_137605.1:1015000-1032500 GCF_963280865.1 Gymnoscopelus braueri
GTTAACAGTGGTTCAGGGGGGTTAAGACCTCATGGTGTAGAGGGTTACAGTGGTACAGGGGGGTGAAGACCACATGGTGTAGAGGGTTACAGTGGTTTAGGGGGGTGAAGACCTCATGGTGTAGAGGGTTACAGTGGTACAGGGGGTGAAGACCTCATGGTGTAGAGGGTTACAGTGGTACAGGGGGGTGAAGACCTCATGGTGTAGAGGGTTACAGTGGTACAGGGGGGTGAAGACCTCATGGTGTAGAGGGTTACAGTGGTTCAGGGGGTGAAGACCTCATGGTGTAGAGGGTTACAGTGATTCAGGGGGGTGAAGACCTCATGGTGTAGAGGGTTACAGTGGTTCAGGGGGGTGAAGACCTCATGGTGTAGAGGGTTACAGTGGTTCAGGGGGGTGAAGACCTCATGGTGTAGAGGGTTACAGTGGTTCAGGGGGGTGAAGACCTCATGGTGTAGAGGGTTACAGTGGTTCAGGAGGTGAAGACCTCATGGTGTAGAGGGTTACAGTGGTTCAGGAGGTGAAGACCTCATGGTGTAGAGGGTTACAGTGGTTCAGGGGGGTGAAGACCCCTGGTTCATCTGCTGTATCACTCTCCATTCTGATTCTACATTAAATGTATGCTATGAGCTTGTAGATCTGCTATTTTTGAAAAAATTCTGGCACACAAATATGTTTTTAGAGAGGGGTCCGCAGCCAAAGACATATATATATTTTGGGGGTCCTTGACATGAAGAAGTTTGAGAACCAATGCCTTACTTGATCATGCTACAGCGTCACACAAAAGCATCAAATTAGCAGATCTACAAGCTCCAAACGCAAAGATTTCAATCTAATCAGTTTGAATCTACTTCCACTTCATGGTCACATGACATCACAGGTTTACTGCTCGTAAAATATAATGTTTCATACGAGCTACATTTGTAGTTTTCAGAAAAGAGAATAGAAATAGAAAGAAACCAACGAGGGAAACAGGACAGTGTTTGCAGTCATTGTGTGTCTGAGTTACCTTGGCTGCTTCCTGAAAGGAACGGCCAAACATGGGCATGAGGGCGGAGCCAGCTTTTATGCAGAGGGCCAAGCTGAGGACCGTACCAAGACACGTGATTCAAAGGGGTGGGGGGGATTTGTTTAGTAGATTGTTTTGATTAGTTATGTGCTGTCCTCCCCTGTGTGTATTTATTGGTTTGGTCCACCATATTCATGTCTCATTCAGTGTTGCCATGTCTGCTTACTATAAGTGACTTAGGGCCTGGTTTCTCTGTAACGTATTGAAAGTGTGTGATGTTTGTGCTTGTTTCTGAAGTGTAGTTGCTTATTTGGAGGCTTGCTACAGTTTAACCACTTTAACCCTCGGGTAAATACTTTGCCTATGTTTTATTTATTTTTCTATCTCGGAGGAAAGAAACATGAACAAAACAGACGGAGACCAAAAACATCCCTGTCTACCAAAACATATATATAAAAACATACCTGTCTACCAAAACATATATATAAAAACATCCCTGTCTACCAAAACATATATATAAAAACATCCCTGTCTACCAAAACATATATATAAAAACATCCCTGTCTACCAAAACATATATATAAAAACATCCCTGTCTACCAAAACATATATATAAAAACATCCCTGTCTACCAAAACATATATATAAAAACATCCCTGTCTACAAAAACATATATATAAAAACATCCCTGTCTACCAAAACATATATATAAAAACATCCCTGTCTACCAAAACATATATATAAAAACATCCCTGTCTACCAAAACATATATATAAAAACATCCCTGTCTACAAAAACATATATATAAAAACATCCCTGTCTACCAAAACATATATATAAAAACATCCCTGTCTACCAAAACATATATATAAAAACATCCCTGTCTACCAAAACATATATATAAAAACATCCCTGTCTACCAAAACATATATATAAAAACATCCCTGTCTACCAAAACATATATATAAAAACATCCCTGTCTACCAAAACATATATATAAAAACATCCCTGTCTACAAAAACATATATTAGTAGGGGGCACTAAGTGAAAAATCGTTACGCGGCGGATAAAAGCATGAAATTTGATACAGATGTCCCTTGGGTCATCCTAAAACATCCTAGAAGGGGTGCCCAAAAAAATCTTAAACAGGAAGTGAGTTATGGACAAAATCCAAAATGGCCACCTAAACTGTTGACCGTTGACTCAAAAGACACCAAAAGAATCTCCAAAAAGCATAAAATGTGGCACACATGTCCCTTGGGTCATCCTAAGACATCCTAGAAGGGGTGCCCAAAAAAATCTGAAACAGGAAGTGAGTTATTGACCAAATTGAAAATGGCCGCCTAGTGTTGTCGATTGACTCAAAAGACAACTAAAGAATCTCCAAAAAGTATAAAATGTGTCACACATGTCCCTTGGGTCATCCTAAGACATCCTAGAAGGGGTGCCCAAAAAAGTCTTCAACAGGAAGTGAGTTATTGACTAAATTGAAAATGGCCGCCTACAGTGTTGGCGATTGACTCAAAAAGCCTATAGAATCTCCAAAAAGCATACAATTTGGCACATATGTCCCTTGGGTCATCCTAACACATCCTAGAAGGGGTGCCCAAAAAGGTTTTAAACAGGAAGTGACCGCCTAAAGCAGTTGACACAAAAGAAAACATAAAGGGACGTCATAAAAGTGTATAATTTGGTACGTACATTGAGTGCTTCTTAACATATCCTAGAAGGGGTTATTTATTTGTTTGTTTGCTTGTTTATTAAACTTTTTAGGAAGGGACCATGTTGAAGAAATTCTAAATGGCTGTTTAAACAGTTGACCATGGCAGTCTGCATATTATGCAGACTCAATACGACAGGTTATGCAGTGCATAACCTGCTGTATTTTGTAGTCTACCTTCTGTTTTCATTTCTACATCACTTATTTATTTTACTTTCTGCATTATTTTGTATTGTACTCTTTGAATCTTCTTTATTTATCTAACTCTCTGCATATTCTTATTTATTTTACTCTGCATCTTATCTTACTCTGCATATTCTTATTTTACTTTCTGCATCTTATTTATTTTGCACTCTACATCTTCTTGCTTGTTTTACACTCTATCTTCTCATGTATTTTCTTCTTGATCATTTACTGTTTTTTTGTGATTAGTGTTTAGTAACTACATGTATTCATGTGTGCCATTTCGCAATTACCAGCACATTGGCATAATGCTCTGCAAGGTAACCCAGCATCCCGGCATCTACACTTTCTCGAACAGAAGGGCTCAGCTTTGCAGCCACACTTGAGTTCTCTACAAACTTAAGCAGCCTCTGGCAAGAGTGTCCATAAAGGTGTCCACGAATCAGCGACTTTAATCCATCCATATTTGTCAGGAGATGGTAGAGATTGCATAGCTTTCAGGCTTCTGGACCAAATGCCAGATTGGCTGCTCGATTTGAATATTGTAGCAGTGCAGCCCGTGTGGGAGGAGTGTTTTCCATTGAGAGACTATTAAAACTTTTTTTGGCACCCCTTAGGATGCATTCAGATCACCCAAGGGACATTTGTACCAAATTTCATGCTTTTATGAGATAATTTTTTATGAGTGTGTTTTGCATCATCTGTCAACACTGTACACGGCCATTTTAAATGTAGTCAATAACTCACTTCCTGTTTCAGATAATTTCAGGCACCCCTTCTAGGATGTCTTAAGATGACCCAAGGGACATGTATGCCAAATTGTATACTTTTATGCAGAAGGAGCGAGTGCATTCTCCGGCAGCGGCAACAGCCGCGGAACTTCCGGTGGAGGAGCGGCAGCTCCCGGCAGTGACTGCCGGCGGTGGAGCGGCAGCTGCCGGTGGAGCAGCGGAACTGCCGCGGAAACTGCCGGTGGAGGAGCGGCAGTCGCGGAACTGCCGGTGGAGGAGCGGCAGTCAACTTCTTTTTTCCGCCGATAAAGTATAGTTTTGGCACCTGATTCGAATGCTATCAATGCATTGAATGGGGAAATAGGCGAGTGTATTAGACCTTTGAATGGGCGAAATAGGCGACCTACTTACCTACCCGCGATTTATCAGACCATTCATTGGGTGTTATCAAGACATACTGACCTACCAACTGACATGACTTAATAGTTCAGTTTAGGTTTCGCTTTTGGTTTCGGACCATGACGGAGGCGCGCAGTCACAGGCGAACTGTCACCCCGTGAAGGACCACCGAGGGAGCTAAGGCGACCGAGTTGCCGTCCTGAACGGTGTGACGTTCGCCTGTGCCTACTCAGCGCCGTTCGAGTTATGTACCGATAGGCACAGAATCGTAAATATTGTTCTGGGGACTGCTCCGCCTCCAAGTAGGTCAGTAGCTCCTGAATAATGGTCTGATAAATCGCGGGTAGGTAGTAGGTCGCCTATTTCGCCCATTCAAAGGTCTGGCACAGAATCGTAAATAATATTGGTGGGGACTGCGTTACACAAACGCAGCACACTCCCAAAGCTGACGCCACCGGCAGCTCCAGCCGCCGCCGCCGCCGCCGCCACCGGCAGCAGCCGCTGCCGGAAAATGCACTCGCTGTCCCTCCTTTTATGAGATTCTTTAGTTGTCTTTTGAGTCAATCGACAACACTGTAGGCGGTCATTTTCAATTTTGTCAATGACTCACTTCCTGTTTAAGATTTTTTTGGGCACCCCTTCTGGGATTTCTTGGGATGACCCAAGGGACATGTATGCCAAATTGTATGCTTTTATGAGATTCTTTAGTTGTCTTTTGAGTCAATAGATAACACTGTAGGCGGCCATTTTCAATTTAGTCAATAACTCAGTTCCTGCTTCAGATTTTTTGGGGCACCCCTTCTAGGATGTCTTAGGATGACCAAAAGGACATGTGTGCCAAATTGTATGCTTTTATGAGATTATTTAGTTGTCTTTTGAGTCAATCGACAACACTAGGCGGCCATTTTCAATTTAGTCAATAACTCACTTCCTGTTTCAGATTCCTTTGGGAACCCCTTCTAGGATGTCTTAGGATGACCCAAGGGACATATGTGCCAAATTTTATGCTTTTTGGAGATTCTTTTGGTGTCTTTTGAGTCAACGGTCAATAGTTTAGGTGGCCATTTTGAATTTTGTCCATAACTCACTTCCTGTTTAAGATTTTTTTGGGCACCCCTTCTAGGATGTTTAAGGATGACCCAAGGGACATCTGTATCAAATTTCATGCTTTTATCCGCCGCGTAACGATTTGGCCATTTTTTGTGCTTAGTACCCCCTACTATATATAAAAACATCCCTGTCTACCAAAACAAACAAACAAACAGCAACGTACAGAGAGAGGACAATGTGTTTCTGCAGCTAAACACCACCACACTGTAGTGGATGATAACTGCTGGTGTAGAGGGAAATGATGATACTGCTGGTGTAGAGGGAAATGACGATACTGCTGATGTAGAGGGACATGATGACAACTGCTGGTGTAGAGGGACATGATGATAACTGCTGGTGTAGAGGGACATGATGATAACTGCTGGTGTAGAGGGACATGATGATAACTGCTGGTGTAGAGGGAAAATATGATAACTGCTGGTGTAGAGGGAAATGATGATACTGCTGGTGTAGAAGGAAATGATGATAACTGCTGGTGTAGAGGGAAATGGTGATAACGGCTGGTGTAGAGGGAAATGATGATACTGCTGGTGTAGAGGGAAATGACGATACTGCTGATGTAGAGGGACATGATGATAACTGCTGGTGTAGAGGGACATGATGATAACTGCTGGTGTAGAGGGACAGGATGATAACTGCTGGTGTAGAGGGATATGATGATAACTGCTGGTGTAGAGGGAATGATGATACTTGCTGGTGTAGAGGGACATGATGATAACTGCTGGTGTAGAGGGACATGATAACTTCTGGTGTAGAGGGAAATGATTATAACTGCTGGTGTAGAGAGACATGATGATAACTGCTGGTGTAGAGGGACATGATGATAACTGCTGGTGTAGAGGGAAATGATGATAACTGCTTGTGTAGAGGGAAATGATGATAACTGCTGTTGTAGAGGGAAATGATGATAACTGCTGATGTAGAGGGACATGATGATAACTGCTGGTGTAGAGGGAAATGATGATAACGGCTGGTGTATAGGGAAATGATGATAACTGCTGGTGTAGAGGGAAATGATGATAACTGCAGTGATGGTGTAGAGGTAAATGATGATAACTGCTGGTGTAGAGGGAAATGAGGATAACTGCTGGTGTAGAGGTAAATTATTATAACTGCTGGTGTAGAGGGAAATGATGATAACTGCTGGTGTGAGGCTTTGTGCTTGTAGAACCGAGTCAAACTAGATGTAATGCCAACAATTCCAAGTGCTTGTCAGGGTGGGGCTCCCCAGTTCAAATAAGATCATTTTGGGGGGTCCCCAGTTAGATCATTTTGGGGGTCCTCAGTTCAAATAAGATCATTTTGGGGGTCCTCAGTTCAAATAAGATCATGTTGGGGTCCTCAGTTCAAATAAGATCATTTTGGGGGTCCTCAGTTCAAATAAGATCATTTTGGGGGTCCCCAGCTCAAATAAGATCATTTTGGGGGGTCCCCAGCTCAAATAAGATCATTTTGGGGGGTCCCCAGTTAGATCATTTTGGGGGTCCTCAGTTCAAATAAGATCATTTTCGGGGTCCTCAGTTCAAATAAGATCATTTTGGGGGGTCTCAGCCTGAAAGGTTGTGAACCAGTGGTCTATCTGCTGAATCTCTTTTATGTATTTCTTATCTTTCTCTCCATTGTGGATCAATCATTGTAACATTAATGTGTGTTCAGTCTGTGTTCTCTGGACTCCATCATTTGTATCAATTACAGACCAATTTCCTAGATTGCCGTTCAATTCAGAAATAAATCGCTAAAAGATAATCTGGTTACATTTTCTCTTAGTCGTGAAAGACGACAATATATTAGAAAAATATAAATCAGGAAATATGTCAGCTTTTTGGACAAAACCACACAGGACTGAGACTGTCGTTTATCAGAGTCACAAATTATCTTTTAATCCAACGTTTTTCTATCCTAAAGGGATTTGACAGCAGCTTCAGAAACTATGATGTATATATAATAGTTTATATATATAGTATATATAATAGTTTTTATATATAGTATATATAATAGTATATATATATAGTATATATAATAGTTTATATATATAGTATATATAATAGTTTATATAAGTTATATATATAATAGTATTTATATATAGTATATATAATAGTTTATATATATAGTATATATAATAGTTTATATATATAGTATATATAATAGTTTATATATATAGTATATATAATAGTTTATATATATAGTATATATAATAGTTTTTGTTAACCCTTTCAATCCGGGAACGCATCTCTGTCATTTTTAGATATCTTTGGCTATTCAAAAATAGCAGATCTACAAGCTCATAGCGCCACACAGAGTGCAACGCTATGAGCTTGTAGATCTGCTTTTTTCTTTTTTATTGTGAAAATTTGTACGAATATTTATTTTGAATAATGTATTTTTTTTAAAGGGAACATTTGTAACTCAAATCTTTGCTTCATGGGGGTCCCTGGGAACAAAATATTTTGAGATGGGGGACAACATAGTTTTTTCAAAAAACAGTTAGGATTTAGAAGACATGTGTAGAATCCCCCAGAAGCAAAGATTTAAGTTACAAATGTTTACTTTAAAATATATATATATATATTCAAAGATTTTAAAAAAAATGCAGATCTACAAGCTCGTAGGGCGGCACTCGGTGCTACCCTACGAGCTTGTAGATCTGCATTTTTTGAATAGCCCAAAGAAATCTAAAAATGACACAGATGCGTTTCCGGTCTAAATGGGTTGATGGTTTACAGCCGTTCTACTGTATGTATTTATATACTGTATGTATTTATATACTGTATGTATTTATATACTAGATGTATTTATATACTGTATGTATTCATATACTGTATGTATCTATATACTGTATGTATTTATATACTGTATGTATTTATATACTAGATGTATTTATATACTGTATGTATTCATATACTGTATGTATCTATATACTGTATGTATTTATATACTGTATGTATTTATATACTAGATGTATTTATATACTGTATGTATTCATATACTGTATGTATCTATATACTGTATGTATTTATATACTAGATGTATTTATATACTGTATGTATCTATATACTCTATGTATTTATATACTGTATGTATTTATATACTGTATGTATTTATATACTGTATGTATTTATATACTGTATGTATTTATATACTGTATGTATTCATATACTGTATGTATTTATATACTGTATGTATTCATATACTGTATGTATCTATATACTGTATGTATCTATATACTGTATGTATTTATATACTGTATGTATTTATATACTGTATGTATCTATATACTGTATGTATTTATATACTGTATGTATCTATATACTGTATGTATCTATATACTGTATGTATTCATATACTGTATGTATCTATATACTGTATGTATTTATATACTGTATGTATCTATATACTCTATGTATTTATATACTCTATGTATTTATATACTGTATGTATTTATATACTGTATGTATTCATATACTGTATGTATCTATATACTGTATGTATTTATATACTGTATGTATTTATATACTGTATGTATCTATATACTCTATGTATTTATATACTCTATGTATTTATATACTGTATGTATTTATATACTGTATGTATTCATATACTGTATGTATCTATATACTGTATGTATTTATATACTGTATGTATTTATATACTGTATGTATTCATATACTGTATGTATCTATATACTGTATGTATTTATATACTAGATGTATTTATATACTAGATGTATTTATATACTGTATGTATTTATATACTGTATGTATTTATATACTGTATGTATCTATATACTCTATGTATTTATATACTGTATGTATTCATATACTGTATGTATCTATATACTGTATGTATTTATATACTGTATGTATTTATATACTAGATGTATTTATATACTGTATGTATTTATATACTGTATGTATCTATATACTGTATGTATTTATATACTGTGTGTATTTATATACTGTATGTATTTATATACTGTATGTATTTATATACTGTATGTATTCATATACTGTATGTATCTATATACTGTATGTATTTATATACTGTATGTATTTATATACTGTATGTATTTATATACTGTATGTATTTATATACTGTATGTATTTATATACTGTATGTATTCATATACTGTATGTATTTATATACTGTATGTATTTATATACTGTATGTATTTATATACTGTATGTATTTATATACTGTATGTATTTATATACTGTATGTATTTATATACTGTATGTATTTATATACTGTATGTATTCATATACTGTATGTATTTATATACTGTATGTATTTATATACTGTATGTATTTATATACTGTATGTATTTATATACTGTATGTATTTATATACTGTATGTATTTATATACTGTATGTATTTATATACTGTATGTATTCATATACTGTATGTATCTATATACTGTATGTATTTATATACTGTATGTATTTATATACTGTATGTATTTATATACTGTATGTATTTATATACTAGATGTATTTATATACTGTATGTATTTATATACTAGATGTATTTATATACTGTATGTATTCATATACTGTATGTATCTATATACTGTATGTATTTATATACTGTATGTATTTATATACTGTATGTATTTATATACTGTATGTATTTATATACTGTATGTATTCATATACTGTATGTATCTATATACTGTATGTATTTATATACTGTATGTATTTATATACTGTATGTATTTATATACTGTATGTATTTATATACTAGATGTATTTATATACTGTATGTATTTATATACTAGATGTATTTATATACTGTATGTATTCATATACTGTATGTATTTATATACTGTATGTATTTATATACTGTATGTATTTATATACTGTATGTATTTATATACTGTATGTATTTATATACTGTATGTATTTATATACTGTATGTATCTATATACTGTATGTATCTATATACTGTATGTATCTATATACTGTATGTATTTATATACTGTATGTATTTATATACTGTATGTATCTATATACTGTATGTATCTATATACTGTATGTATTTATATACTGTATGTATTTATATACTGTATGTATTTATATACTGTATGTATTTATATACTGTATGTATTTATATAATGTATGTATTTATATACTGTATGTATCTATATACTGTATGTATCTATATACTGTATGTATTTATATACTGTATGTATTTATATACTGTATGTATCTATATACTGTATGTATCTATATACTGTATGTATTTATATACTGTATGTATCTATATACTGTATGTATCTATATACTGTATGTATTTATATACTGTATGTATTTATATACTGTATGTATCTATATACTGTATGTATCTATATACTGTATGTATTTATATACTCTATGTATTTATATAATCTATGTATTTATATACTGTATGTATTTATATACTAGATGTATTTATATACTGTATGTATTTATATACTGTATGTATTTATATACTGTATGTATCTATATACTGTATGTATTTATATACTGTATGTATTTATATACTGTATGTATTTATATACTGTATGTATTCATATACTGTATGTATTTATATACTCTATGTATTTATATACTCTATGTATTTATATACTGTATGTATTTATATACTCTATGTATTTATATACTCTATGTATTTATATACTGTATGTATTTATATACTGTATGTATCTATATACTGTATGTATTTATATACTGTATGTATCTATATACTGTATGTATTTATATACTGTATGTATCTATATACTGTATGTATTTATATACTGTATGTATCTATATACTGTATGTATTTATATACTGTATGTATCTATATACTGTATGTATTTATATACTCTATGTATTTATATACTGTATGTATTCATATACTGTATGTATTTATATACTGTATGTATTTATATACTGTATGTATTCATATACTGTATGTATTCATATACTGTATGTATTCATATACTGTATGTATTTATATACTGTATGTATTTATATACTGTATGTATTCATATACTGTATGTATTTATATACTCTATGTATTTATATACTCTATGTATTTATATACTCTATGTATTCATATACTGTATGTATTTATATACTGTATGTATTTATATACTGTATGTATTTATATACTCTATGTATCTATATACTGTATGTATTTATATACTCTATGTATTTATATACTCTATGTATTTATATACTCTATGTATTCATATACTGTATGTATTTATATACTGTATGTATTTATATACTGTATGTATTTATATACTCTATGTATTCATATACTGTATGTATTTATATACTCTATGTATCTATATACTGTATGTATTTATATACTCTATGTATTTATATACTCTATGTATTTATATACTCTATGTATTCATATACTGTATGTATTCATATACTGTATGTATTTATATACTGTATGTATTTATATACTGTATGTATTTATATACTGTATGTATTTATATACTCTATGTATTTATATACTCTATGTATTTATATACTCTATGTATTCATATACTGTATGTATTTATATACTGTATGTATTTATATACTGTATGTATTTATATACTCTATGTATCTATATACTGTATGTATTTATATACTGTATGTATCTATATACTGTATGTATTTATATACTGTATGTATCTATATACTGTATGTATTTATATACTGTATGTATCTATATACTGTATGTATTTATATACTGTATGTATTTATATAATGTATGTATTTATATACTGTATGTATTTATATACTGTATGCGAAAATGAAAATGCGGAAGCCCTTTAAAAAAGACACAGTATTATGTTGCGCAAATATAAAGTCATTACAGCACCATAACATGGTTAATAAATGTTATTTTGGGATGTACAATACATGAAAATTACGAGACTAATAACGCGACTTGCGTCGATAACTAATGCAGAGCGGACATTACCGCGTTTGGCTAAAAACAGTGTGTTAGTAACCTCATACAATCTAACTATTAGCCACATTCGGCTAACGCTCGTCGAGTCCTCCACTGTTATTTTCGATTCCACTTCACATTAACTCATTTATATCATATTTACATGCCGAGTTAAGCTCTGACATTTAAGTGATATGTAGCCTGATATTACCAGATTGCTATAGTGGGTTTAGAATATTTTAGATGATTTGGTGGTGCTGTGGAAACACACGGCCGCAGCGGCGAAACAAGCCTTTATTTGCATTTTTTCAGACAAACAAACACTAGACTAGTGTGTGTGTCATCTACATAGTCAATCTATATACCATTTTAAAGGTACGGGCCTTGTGATTAAAATGATGCAAACCATTCGCAAACCAAACGCTAAAATCAACGCCAAAGTGTGACATACAAAAGGTTTCAGGTTTCATGAAAATAGCAGATCTACAAGCTCACAACACAACACCTTGTGAGCTTGTAGGTCGGCTATTTTGGATTTCTGCAGAGTGTAACATTACTGTAAAATGAATGAATAAAAAAAGATACTGTAGCAACATGAATGAAACGCTGCTACGGTACTCTGGTGCGTGAAACTGGAGAACAAAGCCTATAGCCAGGCCAATCGAAACCTCTATGCAAATGCTGGACATGAATGTTCAACCCCCAAAATACACACAGAAACTCTGTTACAAACAGAGGCTTGTTCACAATCTAATTGTAACCATTTAATGACTACTAAACGGCTTTCTGATAGAATACAAACCTTCTTCAACATTAGAACTGTGTTAATATGAAAGAAAAAAAAAACACAAAAAAAAAAAAAATCTAATTTAATTTGTGATTATCTAGTCTTTCTCACCTGGCGACTTGGGGAAGGTCTCACCAGTAGCAGTCACATATTTCCTCTTCCTCCTCTATAGCGTTGAAGATGTGTACGCAGCACACCCAGACATTTAGACGGCTGCTGGATCAACAGAGATAAACTGTAAAGAACAAGAGAATTTAATGCTCCCAAAATAATGTATTAACCCATTAAGACCGGGAACGTATCTGTGTGTCATTTTTAGATTTATTTGGCTATTAAAAAATTGATGATCTACAAGCTCATAGCACAGAGTGGCACGCTATGAGCTTGTAGATCTGCTATTTTTTGGGAAAATCGTATGAAAAAATATATATTTTAAGGCGAACATTTGTACCTCAAACCTTTGCTACTGGGAATTCTACAAATGTCTTCTGCTTTGGTGTTTCTGCTGCGCCCGTCCATAGAATGAACAGGTCATCAATGTAACGTCCATTTAAAATAATGTTGGAATAGTATGGATTAACAGTAGAATCTAGAAGAAAGTTGCGTAGTCGGGGGCCATTGTACTACACGTGTCCCCTTGGTTTGTAAGAAACAGAAAGTAATTTGTAGTCAATACTAGTTGAGTGAATTCAGTGACACAAGCTGTTCTGGGTTTGATAATAATAATTATTATTATTATTATTATTATTATTATTATTATTATTATAGATCAGTGAATTCAGTGACACAGGCTGTGCTGGGTCTGATAAGAGGATCTCTTTGCCTCCTCTATAACTTCTGGAGTGCCCCAAGGCTCAATGTTAGGTACAATCTTATTGTTTTCACATCAATACTGTCGGGCACAAACCTCGTTATTTCCATTTCATCGTTTTATGTTTCTTTCATAAAATGAATACCCTGTTTTATACTTTGTCATAAGACAGTGTTTCACAACAGCAGCAAAACTAGCCGATCTGCAAGCCTACAACGTGCTGTGATGTGACAAGTTGTAGATCTGCTATTTTCAACCATCTTTGAGAACTTCCATCTATGATGACATGCTTAAAATAGAGATAGGCCAGTAGGTTGAAAGTGGTTAAGTGTCTGTGTGTGTGGGTTTTATGAATATTTAAGTATTAACACATTCATTGCCAGGTATTTATTATCATTTATTTTTTATTTAGAGTAGCCAATAATTTGTTACCCCTTTTTCTCCCCAATGTAGTTGTTATGCCAATGAATTCCTCCTCATTCCTCCGCCAGGGGTTTTATTTTGAGTCTTTTTGACATCCACTGATTTTTTCTTTCAACGCGGATGTAAACAAACAATGTCTCGGTGGAAAGACGAGTCTCTCTTCTTCTTTCTTTGTAACCGTGATCATCCGTTCCGTAGTTATCAGCAGTTATATATACTGTAGCTCGTTTTCACCAAAAACACATTCTGGGAAAATAAATAAATGTATTTTTATAAATCTGATGACATCGTCCCGGGTGGATCCTTCTCTCCAAGTCAAGGCATCATTCATAGGTTGGCGAAGAGCGCCCTCTAGCGTAATCACTCAAAATAACCAGATGACGTAATATTTCGTCATTGGCAGTCAATGTGTTAACAAGAGCGTGTGAGTAAATAATAACTATTGGATCCATTGGAATCTGGTCTTGTTTTCACCATTTTCTGAAAAGTTAGGTTTTATTTTATTTTGGATATAAAAGGTTTCCTCCTAACAGAGGCCATACAAAGTCCTCTTGTCCTCGTGACATCTTCCATCATTATGCAGAAGATACACTATTCTATCTTCCATCATTATGCAGAAGATACACTATTCTATCTTCCATCTTTATGCAGAAGATACACTATTCTATCTTCCATCATTATGCAGAAGATACACTATTCTATCTTCCATCATTATGCAGAAGATACACTATTCTATCTTCCATCATTATGCAGAAGATACACTATTCTATCTTCCATCATTATGCAGAAGATACACTATTCTATCTTCCATCATTATGCAGAAGATACACTATTCTATCTTGCATCATTATGCAGAAGATACACTATTCTATCTTCCATCATTATGCAGAAGATACACTATTCTATCTTCCATCATTATGCAGAAGATACACTATTCTATCTTCCATCATTATGCAGAAGATACACTATTCTATCTTCCATCATTATGCAGAAGACACACTATTCTATCTTCCATCATTATGCAGAAGATACACTATTCTATCTTCCATCTTTATGCAGAAGATACACTATTCTATCTTCCATCATTATGCAGAAGATACACTATTCTATCTTTCATCATTATGCAGAAGATACACTATTCTATCTTCCATCATTATGCAGAAGATACACTATTCTATCTTCCATCATTATGCAGAAGATACACTATTCTATCTTCCATCATTATGCAGAAGATACACTATTCTATCTTCCATCATTATGCAGAAGACACACTATTCTATCTTCCATCATTATGCAGAAGATACACTATTCTATCTTCCATCATTATGCAGAAGATACACTATTCTATCTTCCGGGGGAAACCTATTATATAACTAACAACACTCCAAACTTGTCCCGTTTAATGAAGTGTCTAGTAGATATTATAAGACTATTATCTTATTATAAAGACTGGATGTCAAATCATTTTGTCATCTCTGATGTCAGCTCTGTTGTTTCATTTCATCATCTTTGAGAGCCACGTTAACAAAGTATTTCAGAGTCACGTTAACAAAGTATTTCAGAGTCACGTTAACAAAGTATTTCAGAGCCATGTTAACAAAGTATTTCAGAGCCACGTTAACAAAGTATTTCAGAGCCTCGTTAACAAAGTATTTCAGAGCCACGTTAACAAAGTATTTCAGAGCCACGTTAACAAAGTATTTCAGAGCCACGTTAACAAAGTATTTCAGAGCCACGTTAATAAAGTATTTCAGAGCCACGTTAACAAAGTATCTCAGGAAAAAAAAAATACAGAGCCTACGGTCAAGTGTCAAAATAAAAGTGTTTAAGTGGTTAAATGTCTGAACATACACATTAACATGAATGTAACATATATAATGTGCAAACAAACAAAGACAAAAACATGAATTTACTCAACACTGATGACAGTGCTGTCAAACACGTTTATGAAGCCTTGGCCTGCATGAGACACATTGAAGAGCCCTGGCTTTGAGATATAAAGACACATCGTTCACTTCTTTGTACTTTGACTATTAGAATGCTATTTTAATGTCTTAACCCATTAAGACCTGGAACGCATCTGTGTACTTTACATTTCTTTGGCTATTCAAAAATAGCAGATCTACAAGCTCATAGCGCTATGACCTTGTATATCTGCTATTTTTGAAAAATCTTAAATTTAAAAAAAAAATGCGATTTTTTTCCCCCAAAACACTGTTAGGATTTTCATTTTTAAGATTTGCCTCAGGTTTTAATGTCTTGATAATAATAAATGAACTCACTCAGTAGGACAAACAGTACAGAACAGAAACCTGGATAAAAGAGTGATACTCTTATTTAAACATCCCTACAGGGTGTCTGTCTGTCTGTCTGTCTGTCTGTCTGTCTGTCTGTCTGTCTGTCTGTCTGTCTGTCTGTCTGTCTGTCTGTCTGTTTGAGGACTGACTGATTACCTTCAATTCACTTCATAAGCTCTGGAATCTAATTATTATGAATGATTACATATGAAATCAAATCTAATTACAGTGTGAGTTATGAAGGCCTTACAGTAGCCGGGTCCCAAACTTTTGAGCTTATTTTATTTGCCCGGGACCCAAACTGGTGAAAAGCAGATCTACAAGCGTTGCTTCGCGTGGCGTTGTGAGCTCGTATATATGTTCACTTGTTCTTCTTAAACATGTTTTAAAATGTATGTATGATGATGATTGAAAAGTGGTAATTTCTTTGTATAAACTATTTTAAATCTTTTGAAATAATATATATATATTTATATTTTTTCTAATGTAGGAACAAACGGGGACATTTACTTGCGGCCCATAACAATTGGTCTGCGACCCAAACATGGGACCCGAGCCAGTGTTTGTCTCTCCTCTCTGTGAGAGCCTCATTATCGGCAAAAATGGTCAAACGTTGTCAAACATCGTGTAAATAACAGATCTACAAGCTCCACTATGTTTGGGCTTATTCCACCCGGCATAATGCCGCTACGCCAGGGCTTTTAATGGCCAAGTGGTCGCTGTGTGAATGCACGACTAACATGCACCAACACACACTCAAACACTCACACACTCACACACACACACACACACACACACACACACACACACACACAAACAAAAGCAGACATATGTTAGATTGTAAAATGTTTTGGTGTATTTTCTCTTACAGGAGAGAGAGAGAAGAGAGAGAGCCTCAAATGGTTTCGGTGTTTTTTTCCCGCCTTGTCAGGCTGAGGGGGGGGGGGGGGCAGAAAGACCCCTCCTCTGTTATGGTTCCATGTTCTCCTCATACATTATGAATAGAGTGGAGAGAGGAGCCACTTAGCTGCAGTTCTGCCCTGTATGAGTCTCCTGGGCTGCTGCTGTCTCTGTCTGATGGAGACCTTGCATGTACAAAACTCTTACTTTTTTAATA
>NC_137605.1:1042500-1048000 GCF_963280865.1 Gymnoscopelus braueri
ACCATTTCCGGTTGTCAACTTCCTAGACAACCAACATCCCAGGTCTTGCCCAGCGTGCAGACGGCTCAGTGCCATAACCCATGTTTTACATCTGTAGGGCACTTGTTCTCAAACTGGGGGTCAGGACCCTCGGGGGGGGGGGGGGGGGGTCCCCAAATGGTTGTGGGAGGGGGTCCCCAGATGATTAGCTTTAATGTGCAACAGAGTTTTCTCACTGAACAGTAAACAAAGCAACACACAGTATAAGTGTATATAGTATACATGGTATCTGTACATGTTTAACATACAGTATAAGTGTATAAAGTATACATGGTATCTATACATGTTTAGCATACAGTATAAGTGTATATAGTATACATGGTATCTGTACATGTTTAACATACAGTATAAGTGTATATAGTATACATGGTATCTATACATGTTTAACATACAGTATAAGTGTATAAAGTATACATGGTATCTGTACATGTTTAAGCGACAATTTAAGGACTTTTAAGAACTTTGTAATACTGCAAAAAAAACACAAAAATAAAACTATTACTGCATCAAAGGTAATCAACAAGCTATACTAATAACAAATGTCAAACATTGGCCAAAGTGTGAAATATTACCTGAGAAATAGGCAAACATTGTGAAAACAGCAGATCTACATGTGTTTCGCGAGGCGTTGTGAGCTTGTAGTTTGGCTATTTTCATAATATTTATCTGTGGAACCAAGTCAAACTAAAAGTAATGCCTCGACTCCTACCATTCCAGGTGCTTGTTAGTTCAAATAATGAACACTTTGAGGAACAATGCTGTACTGTACTGTAGGATACCCTCACACTGTGACAGAGGTCTCTGTACTGTAGGATACCCTCACACTGTGACAGTGGTCTCTGTACTGTAGGATACCCTCACAATGTGACAGTGGTCTCTGTACTGTAGGATACCCTCACACTGTGACAGTGGTCTCTATACTGTACTGTAGGATACCCTCACACTGTGACAGTGGTCTCTGTACTGTACTGTACTGTAGGATACCCTCACACTGTGACAGAGGTCTCTGTACTGTACTGTAGGATACCCTCACACTGTGACAGTGGTCTCTGTACTGTACTGTAAGATACCCTCACACTGGACAGTGGTCTCTGTACTGTACTGTAGGATACCCTCACACTGTGACAGAGGTCTCTGTACTGTACTGTAGGATACCCTCACACTGTGACAGAGGTCTCTGTACTGTACTGTAGGATACCCTCACACTGGACAGTGGTCTCTGTACTGTACTGTAGGATACCCTCACACTGTGACAGTGGTCTCTGTACTGTAGGATACCCTCACAATGTGACAGTGGTCTCTGTACTGTACTGTACTGTAGGATACCCTCACACTGTGACAGTGGTCTCTGTACTGTACTGTACTGTAGGATACCCTCACACTGTGACAGAGGTCTCTGTACTGTACTGTAGGATACCCTCACACTGTGACAGTGGTCTCTGTACTGTACTGTAGGATACCCTCACACTGTGACAGTGGTCTCTGTACTGTACTGTACTGTAGGATACCCTCACACTGTGACAGAGGTCTCTGTACTGTACTGTAGGATACCCTCACACTGTGACAGAGGTCTCTGTACTGTACTGTAGGATACCCTCACACTGTGACAGAGGTCTCTGTACTGTACTGTAGGATACCCTCACACTGTGACAGTGGTCTCTGTACTGTACTGTACTGTAGGATACCCTCACACTGTGACAGAGGTCTCTGTACTGTACTGTAGGATACCCTCACACTGTGACAGTGGTCTCTGTACTGTAGGATACCCTCACACTGTGACAGTGGTCTATGTACTGTACTGTAGGATACCCTCACACTGTGACAGTGGTCTCTGTACTGTACTGTAGGATACCCTCACACTGTGACAGTGGTCTCTGTACTGTAGGATACCCTCACACTGTGACAGTGGTCTCTGTACTGTACTGTAGGATACCCTCACACTGTGACAGAGGTCTCTGTACTGTACTGTAGGATACCCTCACACTGTGACAGTGGTCTCTGTACTGTACTGTAGGATACCCTCACACTGTGACAGTGGTCTCTGTACTCTAGGTCTATTGATCTGTGGTCTGAGGAGGTGAACAGGGAGGAGAACACATGGACCATGTGGATCAGGGGTGATGTAACTTTGATGACGCAGAGGGCCATTATATTTCACACCTACTCCAGTGGGACACATTATTATACTGTCGGGCAGAAACCTCTTGTCTCTGTATTTCAACCTTTTTCGTAAATTAATGCCGTACTTCGCCATTCTATGTCACACAAAAGTAGCAAAAATAGCAGATCTAAACACAGCTCAAAACACGTTGCGGCACGTTTTGAGCTTGTAGATCGGCTATTTTCAGTATTTTTGAATTGGAATCCTGAAAAGTTAAATTTTTATTTAATTTCAAATGCATTTAATTATACTTAATATGTTAACGTTATGAATTCAAATACAAATACATTGGAAATAAAAAAGACAATAGAATTGTAATACTAGTCATTAAACTACTTAGACTTAAGTAATTAAAGCGGGTCATGTTTGGAATTGTAACAGCTGAAATCAATAATATATCACTATTCTGATATTAACCTGAGGGCCAAATTAAGTGAAGGTGGGGGCACATTAAGTGAAGGTGGGGGCCACATTAAGTGAAGGTGGGGGCCACATTAAGTGAAGGTGGGGGCCGCATTAAGTGAAGGTGAGGGCCGCATTAAGTGAAGGTGAGGGCCGCATTAAGTGAAGGTGGGGGCCGCATTAAGTGAAGGTGGGGGCCTCATTAAGTGAAGGTGGGGGCCGCATTAAGTGAAGGTGGGGGCCGCATTAAGTGAAGGTGGGGGCCGCATTAAGTGAAGGTGGGGGCTGCATTAAGTGAAGGTGGGGGCCGCATTAAGTGAAGGTGGGGGCCGCATTAAGTGAAGGTGGGGGCCGCATTAAGTGAAGGTGGGGGCTGCATTAAGTGAAGGTGGGGGCCGCATTAAGTGAAGGTGGGGGCCGCATTAAGTGAAGGTGGGGGCCGCATTAAGTGAAGGTGGGGGCTGCATTAAGTGAAGGTGGGGGCCGCATTAAGTGAAGGTGGGGGCTGCATTAAGTGAAGGTGGGGGCCGCATTAAGTGAAGGTGGGGGCCACATTAAGTGAAGGTGGGGGCCGCATTAAGTGAAGGTGGGGGCCGCATTAAGTGAAGGTGGGGGCCGCATTAAGTGAAGGTGGGGGCCGCCAGTTGCCCATGTATGATGTGGAGGTTAGCTGTGAACCATCAGGGTCATGTGCAGACGGTTCATGTTATTGAGGTTAAGAGGGGTTTAAATGGCTCAATTAAAGCAGCCAGCACAATGACACCAACATGCAACATGGAGCTGTAATGTAATGTAATGTAATGTAATGTAATGTAATGTAATGTAGCTCTGCTTTCAACATGGAGCTGTAATGTAATGTACGATAAAACTTTTAATACAAAATAAAAAATTCAGGTTGAGGATTAAACATTTAGAGGTTAGATTTAGGGGTTGGAATATTTCACTATTTTTTACTTAGTTGTGTGACAATGTCATGCACCCAAAAATTGCAGATCTACAAGCTCGAACAAGCTTGTAGAGCGGGTGTATGCGTGCGTGCGTGCGTGCGTGCGTGCGTGTGTGCGTGCGTGCGTGCGTGCGTGCGTGCGTGCGTGCGTGCGTGTGTATGTGTGTGTATGCGTGCGTGACTGCGTGTATGCATGTCTATATGTGCGTGCGTGTATGTACTGTGTTTGTGTGTGTGTGCGTGCGTGCACGTGTGCTTGTCTGTATGTGTGCGTGCGTGCGTGCGCGTGTCTGTATGCGTACGTGCGTGCGTGTGTGTATATGCGTGTGTGTGTATGTGTGTGTATGTGTGTGTATGCGTGCGTGACTGCGTGTATGCATGTCTGTATGTGCGTGCGTGTATGTACTGTGTTTGTGTGTGTGTGCGTGTCTGTATGCGTGCGTGCGTGCGTGCGTGCGTGCGTGCGTGCGTGCGTGCGTGCGTGCGTGCGTGCGTGCGTGCGTGCGTGTATGTGCGTGCGTGCGTGCGTGCGTGCGTGCGTGCGTGCGTGCGTGCGTGCGTGCGTGCGTGCGTGCGTGGGCGTGCGTGCGTGCGTGCGTGCGTGCGTGCGTGCGCGTGTGCGCGTGTCTGTATGCGCGTGTCTGTATGCGTACGTGCGTGCGTGTGTGTATATGCGTGTGTGTGTGCGTGCTGGTATGTTATTATGACCATGTGGTCGGCTCAAGCAGCTGTGCCGTACAGATTGTAAAGGATTATTCCACCAAATCTGTTCCATTTATCCCCAAATCAAACCCCCTGCTGACTCCGTTATCTCAACCCAACAATACTGGGGCTCTGCTTGGAACAAACATCACATGACTAAGGCTGTTAACACCAACATGACACTTTTACTTCACCATTAATTGCCAAACTAATAATTGCGCTTAACGATTTAAGTGTCTTTATGGCATTGCACATTGGAACATAAAGTATAGTAAGAAATACAGAATACAAATTACATTGCTGTCTGATATTTATTCAAAATTGTTAAACATCCGCATGACTTCATTAATTAACTTAATAAAGCATTATTAGTTAATTGTTGATCAAACGTTATCTCTCCTATGGTACAACATCAATACAACATGGATGGAATTGTGGAATCGCATCCAACGACAATAAAATATTTTAAGTCTGGAGCTTACTATGAAACCGTGCTCGGCTTGTGTGTGTGTGGCTCTGTGTGCAGTAGTGTGTGCGTGCACTGCCTGTATGCAGCCGCCAGAGTGCGCCAGAATGTAAACAATGCTCTGATTAAAATGCACAACAGCCTGCAACAAGCCTAAACCAAACACATTTCAAAAACTACAAAGACAAAAAACATTTACAAAAACAAAACAAAAAAACATAACAATTTAAAAAAGACAAAAACTGAACCACCCACTTCTCTACAATTGCTCATTCCTTTCGATTCTTCTTATTGTTATTTTCGAGCTGCGTTCGCTTCCCGCGTTCGCGCGTCTTACTTGTAAGTCTTGGGTCTGAGAGTCTAAATCTCATCAAATGGTGATAAACCCCTGGCTCAAATAAAGAACACGTAATAGACCTTGATATGAATATGCATGTGTGCGTGTGTGTGTGTGTGTGTGTGTGCGTGTGTGCGTGTGCGTGTGTGTGTGTGTGTGCGTGTGCGTGTGTGTGTGTGCGTGTGTGTGTGCGTGTGTGCGTGTGTGTGTGTGCGTGTGTGTGTGTGTGTGTGTGTGTGTGTGCGTGTGCGTGTGTGCGTGCATGTATATCAGTGTATCTGAGCCAGCCAGGGCTTCTTTGAGGAAGTGAACTTTCTTTAATATAATTCCAGTGTGATGTCATCAGGTCAGAGGCTGAGGGGGGGGGGGGGGGTCCCGTTGGGCGGGGGCCCTGCTGTAACAATATTATCCGGGTCGGGGGGGGGGAGGGGGGGGGGGGTACCGGTG
>NC_137605.1:1058200-1075700 GCF_963280865.1 Gymnoscopelus braueri
TTGAGTAATATTACACGAGAGCGTGTGCTTTATCGTGATCGTTGATACGACAGTGATGTGGTCAAGGAACGAGGCGGAGCCGAGTGTCACTGTATGCTGGGGGCGATTCGCTCTCAAAGAGCAATCTTTTTTTGCGAGTCTACTGAAAATACACAGAGACAACTATGTCTCTTTTAAACCACTGACAACAAACTTCCTCAAAACGGAAATTACATTACATTACATTACATTTCATTACATTACATTACATTACATTACAGTCATTTAGCAGACGCTTTTATCCAAAGCGACTTACAATAAGTGCATTCAAGGCAAGAAAACCACTAACAACCAAAAGTGCATTCTCTTCTAAAACAAGCAACTAAGAAGAGTATACCTAGCGCTAAGGAAAAAGTGCAATATATCAGCTGAAATGAATTGATACCACACATAGAGACAAACCGTTAGCCTCATAGCATCATAGCATCACACATAGAGACAAACCGTTAGCCTCATAGCATCATAGCATCACACATTGAGGTCTTACCTTACCGGTCGCGAGTCTCTAGTGTCTCTGGGTGATTACTCCTCTGATATTGAAAAGATGACCTGTGGAGTCCCTCAAGGCTCAATTTTGGGTCCCATTCTTTTTAACCTTTACATGCTACCACTTGGCTCTGTCATCAGACGACATAATATAGATTTTCACAGTTACGCTGATGACACCCAATTATATATTTATGTATCCCCTGATGACCTTTATCCCATTAACATCCTAGTAAACTGCATCTCCGACATAAATACCTGGATGGCAGAAAACGTCCTTCAACTCAACAAAGAAAAAACTGAAATACTAGTCATCGGGAAAAAGACTCTCAGAGAAAATTTGTCAGCACAACTCAAATCAGTGACACCCAACATCAAGGAACAGGTCAGAAACCTTGGGGTCATATTTGATTCTGAGCTAAACATGGAGGCCCATATCAGAAACGTCACAAAATTATCATTTTATCACCTGAGAAACATCGCCAGAGTTCAACCATTTCTATCTCAGGCTGATACAGAACAATTAATGCACTGCTTTATTACTAGCAGGCTTGACTATTGCAATGCTCTCCTGTCTGGTCTCCCCAGAAAAGCAGTCAGTCGGTTGCAGCTCGTTCAGAACGCAGCTGCGCGTGTGCTGACAAAGACCAGACGGAGAGCACACATTACACCTATTTTAAAATCCCTCCACTGGCTGCCTGTTAGTTTTAGAATTGATTTGAAGATCCTTTTATTGGTTTTTAAATCATTACATGGAGGTGCCCCGGCCTACCTGTCTGCAATGATTTCCTGGTATGTTCCCAGCAGAACCCTTAGGTCCTCTGGCACTGGTCTCCTAGATGTTCCGGAGGCCAGCTCAAAAAGGCATGGGGAAGCAGCTTTTTGCTACTATGGTCCTAGCCTCTGGAACAGCCTGCCGGAGGCTCTGCGGGTCACCCAATCAGTTGACATTTTTAAAAGAAATCTTAAGACACACCTCTTTAGTATTGCTTTTACCTAGGTGTCTGCATTAATCCAGTTTTCTATACAATTTGTTTTGCTTTACTTTATTATTATTATTGTTTATTATTTTCCTTGTTTTCCTAGTTTTTTTCTAAATGTTTTCTTTTCCTCTTTTGCTGTTATCCTCCGGGTTTTTAAATCGTTATTTTTAAACCTATTCTGTGAAGCACATTGAACTGCACTTGATGTATGAAACGTGCTATATAAATAAACTTTGATTGATTGAAACCGTTAGCCTCATAGCATCACACATAGAGACAAACCGTTAGCCTCATAGCATCACACATGGAGACAAACTGTTAGCCTCATAGCATCACACATGGAGACAAACTGTTAGCCTCATAGCATCATAGCATCACACAGAGACAAACCGTTAGCCTCATAGCATCACACAGAGACCAACCGTTAGCCTCATAGCTTCATAGCATCACACATAGAGACAAACCGTTAGCCTCATAGCATCATCGCCTAAACTCACTTTTTGGTAAATTTGACATTGTTACTTCATCTCTCCTAACACTGCTGTTTCATTGTCCTAAGCCTATCAGAATGCTTGTTACATTCCAAAATGACTACATTTTGACTTATTATTATTCTGGATGTAACAAGCATTCTGATAGGCTGAGGACATAGGCAGTAAGGTAGGATGAATCAGCAGTGTTAGGAGAGTAGAGTTAGACAGATATAAATAAAGGCAGATAAACATGACTTACTTTCTGACTAAGTCATCTAGATTCTAGGTGAGAAAGTGAGAAGGTTTTGTTGTTTTGTCTCTCTCCTGAAAACCTTGAAAATATGAGTTAGGCAATTATGCTATGAGGATAACGATATGTAACTGTCAGCTTATGGCTTGTTTCCGTTGAGGTCCTGTGTACTCAATTCATCGAGGATTGTACTGTGTATTGTTTTATGTTGTATGTATGGTTGTATAATACAACACAACTAGAACATGTACAGTGTTAGAGGTGTTCTCTCTATTCCTCCATGGAGACATTTAGATGTCAAGTAGGACACCTGGTGGTCAAGATGACCTGCTTGTTACTTAACACATTTAGACCTAAAAAAACTTTCTAAATCCTGAACTAAGTTTTCTGAAAAACTTCAAATATGTATTCAAAAATTACAACAAATGTATGTTGCTATATACTGTACATAACCACCCTGAAAGGTATAGTTACAAATAAGGGTTCCTGCTCAAAATGGGTTAATGAATGCAAATAACCTACAAATGATAAATGTTGGTTAAACATATTCAAGGATAATTAAGTCAATAATGTCCAGGATTTATTTCCATTGTGGTGTTGAACCTCATCAGTCCAATATCTCCCCTGATCAAGCAGGGATTCCCTCTTGTTTGAGCGGTATAGACCCCCCCCCCACCCCCCCTAGTAATTACCCCTCTCTGTCTGGAGAGGATATCAAATTCACAAATTGCATTTTTAAACAAATTTAGTTTTTTGGGGGAAAGTATTATAATGCAGAAAGCGTTTTGCCAGAAGCTCTGGAGAAATCATTTTAGTATTGATGAGAAGCAAACTATGGAGCTGTTTATGAACAGACAGCATGACTTTATGAACTCATACAATACTCATTACAATTTACAATTTACAATGTGTAGGCATTTAGCAGAAGCTCTTTATCCAGAGTGAATAAACAAGGTAAACACATACATAGAATACATAGAGACAGTGTAGTGTCTCAGTAAACTATAGGATCATAGAATACATAGAGACAGTGTAGTGTATCAGTAAACTATAGGATCATAGAATACAGAGAGACAGTGTAGTGTCTCAGTAAACTATAGGATCATAGAATACATAGAGACAGTGTAGTGTCTCAGTAAACTATAGGATCATAGAATACAGAGAGACAGTGTAGTGTCTCAGTAAACTATAGGATCATAGAATACAGAGACAGTGTAGTGTCTCAGTAAACTATAGGATCATATAATACAGAGAGACAGTGTAGTGTCTCAGTAAACTATAGGATCATAGAATACATAGAGACAGTGTAGTGTCTCAGTAAACTATAGGATCATAGAATACAGAGACAGTGTAGTGTCTCAGTAAACTATAGGATCATAGAATACAGAGACAGTGTAGTGTCTCAGTAAACTATAGGATCATAGAATACAGAGAGACAGTGTAGTGTCTCAGTAAACTATAGGATCATAGAATACACAGAGACAGTGTACTGTCTCAGTAAACTATAGGATCATAGAATACAGAGACAGTGTAGTGTCTCAGTAAACTATAGGATCATAGAATACATAGAGACAGTGTAGTGTCTCAGTAAACTATAGGATCATAGAATACAGAGACAGTGTAGTGTCTCAGTAAACTATAGGATCATAGAATACAGAGACAGTGTAGTGTCTCAGTAAACTATAGGATCATAGAATACATAGAGACAGTGTAGTGTCTCAGTAAACTATAGGATCATAGAATACATAGAGACAGTGTAGTGTCTCAGTAAACTATAGGATCATAGAATACAGAGACAGTGTAGTGTCTCAGTAAACTATAGGATCATAGAATACATAGAGACAGTGTAGTGTCTCAGTAAACTATAGGATCATAGAATACAGAGACAGTGTAGTGTCTCAGTAAACTATAGGATCATAGAATACAGAGACAGTGTAGTGTCTCAGTAAACTATAGGATCATAGAATACAGAGACAGTGTAGTGTCTCAGTAAACTATAGGATCATAGAATACAGAGACAGTGTAGTGTCTCAGTAAACTATAGGATCATAGAGAGGTCTGTGGACAAATACATATTAATCTGGAGGTCCTTGTCATGAAAAGGTTTATGAACCACTGGTTTAAACAACATTAGGAAACAAGCTTAAATAAGCAACTACACTTTAGAAACAAGCCGAAATAAACCGCAACCCACAACTATGAAAATTTGCAAGCAACTTTACAGAAAAATAAGCAAAAAGTTGCTTGTAATAAGCAGCCATGGCAACACTGAACTGTGCTCCAGTGGCAGAACCATGACTCAAGCTTTGTCCATGTGTCAATACTTTATGTACTTCTACTCCACTACGTCTCAGAGTTACTTTATGTACTTCTACTCCACTACTTCTTACTGCACTACTTGTACTGATTGTACTGATAGCACTGATTGTAGAAAGCGTTTCCTGTCTTTGCCTCATACAGATCGTACTGATTGTACTGATTGTTCTTTCCACCACAGACTCTGAGTACAAATGGATGAAACCAGACCTGGGACTACGGGGAGCAGGAAGGGACATTCACTGAATCACACTAATTGTTCACACCTGTGCCTGTTGGCCCATTGACTCTGAGACTGTGGAGTAAAACCATAAAGAATAGAAGACACTTATTATACTGTACATCTGCTACTGGAGGAGGGGGAGAGAGAGGGGGGGGGGAGAGAGAGGGAGAGGGAGAGGGGGAGAGAGAGAGAGAGAGAGAGAGAGAGAGCGGGCGAGGGAGAGGGAGAGAAGAGAGAGAGAGAAAAATAAAGAGAAAGAGAGAGAGAGACAGAGACAGAGAGAGAGAGCAGCAGTGCAGTAAGTGAAGAGAGGGGAGATCACACTCTAGTGTGTGAGAGTAGAAGTGGGATCATAATAAACCTTTAATTATTCAAAGTTGTCGCTACTTTCACACAAAGTAACGAGTGACGTGGCCTGAACGGTTGACGTAACCGTCTGGGCACCGAGGCTGGTAATGCCTGTAATGGTAATGCTTTATGCCTGTATTGATAGGACAGCAGGCTGACACAAAAGAAATGAAAAATAAATGAGTTAAAGAGTACTGAAATGGTACCGTTGGTTTTTTAGGGGAACTGGTACTCGGTGGTACCGACGTGATTCGGTCGGTACCAACAAAAAAGCACCGACTTCGATACTCAAATCTAATAATAATGTTGCTGTCACAGGTAGGGTGTCACATGTAGGGTGTCACAGGTAGGGTGTCACAGGTAGGGTGTCACAGGTAGGGTGTCACAGGTAGGGTGTCACAGGTAGGGTGTCACAGGTAGGGTGTCACAGGTAGGGTGTCACAGGTAGGGTGTCACAGGTAGGGTGTCACAGGTAGGGTGTCACAGGTAGGGTGTCACAGGTAGGGTGTCACATGGAGGGTGTCACAGGTAGGGTGTCACAGGTAGGGTGTCACAGGTAGGGTGTCACAGGTAGGGTGTCACAGGTAGGGTGTCACATGGAGGGTGTCACAGGTAGGGTGTCACAGGTAGGGTGTCACAGGTAGGGTGTCACAGGTAGGGTGTCACAGGTAGGGTGTCACAGGTAGGGTGTCACAGGTAGGGTGTCACAGGTAGGGTGTCACATGGAGGGTGTCACAGGTAGGGTGTCACAGGTAGGGTGTCACAGGTAGGGTGTCACAGGTAGGGTGTCACAGGTAGGGTGTCACAGGTAGGGTGTCACAGGTAGGGTGTCACAGGTAGGGTGTCACAGGTAGGGTGTCACAGGTAGGGTGTCACAGGTAGGGTGTCACATGTAGGGTGTCACAGGTAGGGTGTCACAGGTAGGGTGTCACAGGTAGGGTGTCACAGGTAGGGTGTCACATGTAGGGTGTCACATGTAGGGTGTCACAGGTAGGGTGTCACATGTAGGGTGTCACATGTAGGGTGTCACATGTAGGGTGTCACATGTAGGGTGTCACAGGTAGGGTGTCACAGGTAGGGTGTCACAGGTAGGGTGTCACAGGTAGGGTGTCACATGTAGGGTGTCACAGGTAGGGTGTCACAGGTAGGGTGTCACAGGTAGGGTGTCACAGGTAGGGTGTCACAGGTAGGGTGTCACAGGTAGGGTGTCACAGGTAGGGTGTCACATGTAGGGTGTCACAGGTAGGGTGTCACAGGTAGGGTGTCACAGGTAGGGTGTCACAGGTAGGGTGTCACATGTAGGGTGTCACAGGTAGGGTGTCACAGGTAGGGTGTCACAGGTAGGGTGTCACAGGTAGGGTGTCACATGTAGGGTGTCACATGTAGGGTGTCACAGGTAGGGTGTCACATGTAGGGTGTCACATGTAGGGTGTCACATGTAGGGTGTCACATGTAGGGTGTCACAGGTAGGGTGTCACAGGTAGGGTGTCACATGTAGGGTGTCACAGGTAGGGTGTCACATGTAGGGTGTCACAGGTAGGGTGTCACAGGTAGGGTGTCACAGGTAGGGTGTCACAGGTAGGGTGTCACATGTAGGGTGTCACAGGTAGGGTGTCACAGGTCGGGTGTCACATGTAGGGTGTCACATGTAGGGTGTCACAGGTAGGGTGTCACAGGTAGGGTGTCACAGGTAGGGTGTCACAGGTAGGGTGGGGATCCGTTAGAACGTCAACAACAATTCCCTCTTAACTGTTTTGACCTTTTTTTCTGAAGACGTGAGGTGATTTCAAGCACACCAACTTAGATTGTTTTCTTTTTTCCCCCCTATAGCACCATGATGTCATGAGGTCTTTTAATAACTAAAAACAGACGTCATTTCTGAGCCGTTTCCCCCAAAGGAAAGCTTGAAAAGCGTTCGCTTGGAGGAGTTGAAGAGATTGTCTGGGTCTTTAGTGGGTCTGTGACTTCTATGTGAGACCTGAGAGCCATTTGACGCTTTGACTGACCCGGTGCATCAAACAGTCTGTTGTCTGTTCACGCACCGTTACTCTTGTGACTTAAAAAGTACCTTATCGTCCAATGGATCCAATGGAGTTATTATTTAGTCACAAGCTCTTGTGTTAATACATTTCATTGGTTCAATGTTTATAAAAATAACCACAATTGCACAGAACTCCTGTACAATGAACACATACTGAACATAACATAGCACTCCTATACAATGAACACATAATGAACATAACATAACACTCCTGTACAATGAAATAGGGCAGCGGTTCTCAAACTACGGGTCATGAATTACGGGGGTTAGACTACAAGTCTACTACAAGTCGACTTGTAGACTACAAGTCTACTACAAGTCTAACCCCATCCCTCAAAAAATGTAGTTTGCTGGGCTCATTTAAAACCGCCCTAAAAACTCATCTTTCTGGAGGCCATAAGAGGAGGTAGTACCAGTTTCCCGGTAGACAGACGACCCCCCTCCCCTTTTTTTGTATATATTTTTTATTTTTCATGATACTTTTTTTTTGTAAATAGTGGTATTTTTTCTCTGTATTATTATGTTGATTTGAACTGTTTGGTTGCTACTATATATGTCTATGAAATTAATTCAAGGACCCCAACGGAAACAAGTCCGCAAGGACTTTTTTGGTCGGACCTTTTAGACAAAAGTATTATGAATGTAACTGTGTTGTTTTACATTCTTTTGCCTAATACAAATTTCAATCAATCAATCAATCAATCAATCAATTTCAATCAAACGACCTAAAGTGGGGTCGTGGGAAGGTGCTGTTGGGGTCAGGCATTGGCAACCGAAAAAAATATATATATATATTTTTTTTAAATATATTTTTTGGGGTATTTTTATGCCTTTATTTAGAGAGGGATAGGGAACGTAGAGAGATAGGGAAAGTAGAGGGATAGGGAACGTAGAGGGATAGGGAACGTAGAGGGATAGGGAACGTAGAGGAATAGGGAACGTAGAGGAATAGGGAACGTAGAGGAATAGGGAACGTAGAGGGATAGGGAACGTAGAGGGATAGGGAACGTAGAGGGATAGGGAAAGTAGAGAGATAGGGAAAGTAGAGGGATAGGGAATTTTCACAATGTTATCCTCTTTCTTATAGCCTATTCTTTGACAATTTGTCCAATGTTTGGTCAGTTGTTATAGTATAGTTTGTTAGGCGGAGAGTATGTTTTCGCTTCGTCCCGCTGTGTGTTCACCTCCCTCCTAGCCAAGCTAACATTGGTCAAGCTCCACGTGACACGTGGCAATATGTTGACACCAATGCCTTAGCTAGAGGGACGCATGACGAAATAAAATCCTATAAATAGGTGTGTCACTTCAAAAAGCCATTTATGTTCTTTGAAGTGAGGTAAGACAGGATCAATCAGTCTTGATTGGAACAGTACCTTCCAGTACAAATCATCCGTCCGTGCGTGTGTGTGTCCCTCTGAGAACACCTAACATTGGTCAAGCAAAGGCGCAGAAGGCCAAAGCTAAGAAAGCATACTCATCTACAACAGTAACACAGAAGAGGACTATAGAGTTGAATTGATCCCACAACAAGGCCGAAGTCTTAATACTGTAACAATTGGCCACCTTGATCAAATACATTATGTAGCACTAGAGAAAACTGACATAGATCAAGACAATGTTCAAGACAATGAAGATGTTCAAGACAATGAAGATGAAGAAGACAGACAAGCATTTGAACAAACCAGTCAATTACGACGACTCCCATATGACACATTGCTTCAAGAAGAACATTTTTTAGATGCAGACACTACATATTCAGTCGCCCCTGCAGAACACCAAAAACCACGCGCATTCTACCAAGACGACCCGTTCTACCAAGACGACCCGTGCTATTTCTGCTGGCGGAGACTTGTGCTCCGAGGAGCACATTTTCTAGTTGTCTCTCTTTCTTTTTTTGAGGAATTAAAAAGGTCTTAAAAGTCCTTAAATGGTTTGTCACAACAGATGCTATGTTGACGACATAGTGCTGTATCGCTTAGTTTGACGACAGTGCAGTTTGTTGTTGGTGCAGTTTAGTGTGTAAAGTTGCTTTTATACACAGCCCTTATCCAAAGACATTTACAATGTGCATTACACTCTCTCTCACTCACACACACTCACTCACACACACACACACACACACACACAGTTAGTGTGGGAGCAGTTAGGGGGGTTCAGTGTCTTGCTCGAGGACACAGTAGGAGCCGTGGGATTGTACCAGGAACCCTTCTGATTGCTCTACCTCCTGAACAGCTGTGTGTGTGTGTGTGTGTGTGTGTGTGTGTGTGTGTGTGTTGTGTTCTACACATTGAGTCTACGTCTATATCTGTCTATGCTTTTGTTGCACAGATTGTATAGCAGTTGAGTAGAATATATAGAACACACAGCATGGTGTAGAATCAAAGGGAGGATCAGGGTCGTATAGAGCAGCTACGCTGACAACACAACGCCTTGAGTGGTACACTGACGACCAGGCCATCTGCTTTATAAACTAAAAAAAATCTAAGTTTTTCTATCATAATTTGATGCAATCTTGAGTTTCTCATACATGCATAGCATTCATACATGTACTGTACTGTACTGTACTGTACTGTACTGTACTGTACTGTACTGTACTGTACTGTACATGCATATACATACATACATACAAACATACCAACTACATACACAGTACACACACACACACACACACACACACACACACACACACACACACACACACACACACACACACATATGCACGTGTGTTGATTATGTCTTTTTGATAATGGATTCATTAGTTCAATGACCTCAGGCTCACTTCTTAGTCGACCTTTTCTCTTCCCTGAACTCTACCTTCTTCTTCTTGGTCTTCTGCTTGATCATGGCATCAACAGCAACATCCTCTTCCTCCTCTTCCTCTGCACCCCAGGCATGGCCCTCGGTCTCTGCCCCGCCTCCTGGTTCAGACTCCGCCCCTCCCGCCACGCCCAGTCGGCCCTTGGTCTTCCTCGCCGCCTGCAGGGAGTACGGCGTCAGGCGAACCTGGCGGTGGTTGTACGCCCGAGTGAACGCCGCCTTCACCTTGGGGTCCAGCTTGGAGAAAGGGTCTGGAGGTTTACCCGCCCAGGAGCCCATCTCCATCATGTTGTCCACGTCTTCCTTGACCAGCCGGTAGTCGGCCATTAGCCGCACGGCCTGGCCCGCCCCCTCGGCCCCCCGCCTCTGGAGAGGGCTCAGCAGCGCCCCCCGGAGGTAAGGCAGGTAGTCCAGGTTGACGGCGCACGTGTCGCCGCTCAGCGTCTTCAGGCTCATGTGTGACGTCAGCTCCTGGACCATACGGGAGTGTCTGCCGGCGGAGGAGGACCTGCCCAGCCAGCTGGGGAAGCCGGGGAACCGAGTCATGGTTCCCCTCATCAGCTCCCCCGGCAGAACGCTGGCGTAGACCGCCTGGACGGGCAGCAGGGACCAGGTCTGCCCGGAGCGCATCAGTCTGTCCACCAGGTCTCCGTCGCTGATGGAGTCGGCCGTGGCGCTGAGCAGAGTCAGGTGGGCCGTCGGGTCGCCGTTGGCGGCCGCCGGACGCACGTGCACGTAGTTCTCCTGGACGAACAGCGGCGCCAGCGAGTAGTCATGGAAGAAGAGGTCGCTCTTGTCCGTGACGCTCATGCGGGCGGCGGTCTCCCCCTCCCCCGGCGAGGAGAAGACCCTCCTGCAGACGTCGAAGGGTCCCAGCCTCACGTCCTTACGGGCGCCGGCGGCGGCGGCCTTGCACCGGTCAAAAGTCATCTCTTCGTCCTTGACGGACCACATGCTCAGGTTGTGCAGCGTCTGTCGGACATCCTGATTGGACGCCAGGATCATTTGGTTGAGCGCCGGCGGCTGGATCTTGACGCCCTCCTTGAACGCCACCGACATCATGGCCGCCTTGATCTGCTCCGCTCGGGGCCTCTGGAAGCGCAGGTCGTAGCAGTGGGTGGCCAAGGACCTGACGCTCTGGTGGTTGCGGTCGTTGCACGTGAAGATGATGGGGATCCTGGACCGCCTGACGAAGCCGATCATCTCCTGGACTCCTCCGCGGTCCTCGTTGCCGGCCATGCCGTCCACCTCGTCCACGAGGAGGACGTGCTTGTCGCTGACTGTCCGGGACGCGCCCATGTAGAAGTCCTTGATGCTGGTGTTGTCCAGCGACTCGGCGATCATCGCCTCCTTGAGGCCGTTCTTACTGCGCGTACAGCTGGCGTTGGTCTCCACGTAGCTGTAGCCCAGCTGCTCGCAGACCAGCGCCGCCGTGGTGGTCTTCCCCACGCCTGGAGGTCCGGACAGCAGAGCGGCTTTAAACGTCGATCCGTCGTCTCTGCCGCCTCCGAACTTGCCAAACTTTTTAGCGGCCCCTCCCCCTCCCCCTCCTCCCCGGTGTTTGTGCCAGTTCTGCAGCCATCGCAGCAGCTTGTTGGCACAGCTCTGCTCTCCATGCTGGCCAATCAGAGCCTTCAGAGAGCGGGGGCGGTACTTGTCCACCCACAGCAGACCGCCGGCCGCATCACCGGTCAGCGATGCCGAGGAGGACCGGGGTCGAGATGACGAGGAGGAAGAGGAGGAGGAAGAGGAGGCGGAAAGACCAATTCCCCTGCGGACCTCGGACCCTGAGCCTCGCCCATCTCCTGCTGCAGGCCAGGAGCCTCGGCCCCCCTGGGATGAGGCCGTCACGGAGAGGCTGGGCGTCTGAGGGGACCTGAAGGTCTTGGAGAGGCTGGGCGTCTGAGGGGACCTGAAGGTCTTGGAGAGGGTAGGAGTCTGAGGGGACCTGGAGGTCTTGGAGAGGGTAGGAGGGGACCTGGAGGTCTTGGAGAGGGTAGGAGTCTGAGGGGACCTGGAGGTCTTGGAGAGGGTAGGAGTCTGAGGGGACCTGGAGGTCTTGGAGAGAATAGGAGTCTGAGGAGACCTGGAGGTCTTGGAGAGGGTAGGAGTCTGAGGGGACCTGGAGGTCTTGGAGAGAATAGGAGTCTGAGGAGACCTGGAGGTCTTGGAGAGAATAGGAGTCTGAGGAGACCTGGAGGTCTTGGAGAGGGTAGGAGTCTGAGGGGACCTGGAGGTCTTGGAGAGGGTAGGAGGGGACCTGGAGGTCTTGGAGAGAATAGGAGTCTGAGGGGACCTGAAGGTCTTGGAGAGGGTAGGAGTCTGAGGGGACCTGGAGGTCTTGGAGAGGGTAGGAGGGGACCTGGAGGTCTTGGAGAGGGTAGGAGACTGAGGGGACCTGGAGGTCTTGGAGAGGGTAGGAGACTGAGGGGACCTGGAGGTCTTGGAGAGGGTAGGAGTCTGAGGAGACCTGGAGGTCTTGGAGAGGGTAGGAGGGGACCTGGAGGTCTTGGAGAGGGTAGGAGACTGAGGGGACCTGGAGGTCTTGGAGAGGGTAGGAGGGGACCTGGAGGTCTTGGAGAGGGTAGGAGACTGAGGGGACCTGGAGGTCTTGGAGAGGGTAGGAGACTGAGGAGACCTGGAGGTCTTGGAGAGGGTAGGAGGGGACCTGGAGGTCTTGGAGAGGGTAGGAGTCTGAGGAGACCTGGAGGTCTTGGAGAGGGTAGGAGGGGACCTGGAGGTCTTGGAGAGGGTAGGAGACTGAGGGGACCTGGAGGTCTTGGAGAGGGTAGGAGGGGACCTGGAGGTCTTGGAGAGGGTAGGAGACTGAGGGGACCTGGAGGTCTTGGAGAGGGTAGGAGGGGACCTGGAGGTCTTGGAGAGGGTAGGAGACTGAGGGGACTGGGAGGCCTGGAGACACTCAGCCTCGGCAGCGATCTCGTACTTGGACTTCTTCCCCGGTCTGGTTCTGATCAGCTCCAACAGGCCGTCCTCGTCCAGGATCTCGGTTCCCAGACTCTCCGCCTTCTCCGTCTTGGAAGGTCCGGCGTCTCTGCCCAACACCAGATAGGTGGTCCTGTTGCTGACCTTGCCCGTCACCTTGCCCCCGTAGCGTTCCACGAGAGCCTTGGCCTCCTCCCTCTCCATGGACTCCAGGACCCCCGTCAGCACAAACACGCAGCCCTCCAGGCAGTTCTCTGCCCCCGCGGGAACGTCCCTGGAGCCCAGAGCGCGAGGTCCCTCTCTGTTCAGGAAGTCTCTGTAGGCCGCGATACTGCCTCTCTTTTTCACGCCCTCCTCCGGACCAGCGCTTGTGGACCGTGGTTGTTTTTTGGGGGATATTTTTAACGCCGTTCCCCCTTCAGCAAGTCGTCCTGTTTTGGCCGTGTATTTCTTACCTACGCTTAAATCAGTGCCGGGCTCCATTTTTGTGGGAGAGACTTTGATTATATTGGGTGAAGTGGTCGTCATCTCCCCTTCGTTCACGCCTTCTTCCTCTTTCACCTCATTTGTTATCTTCGTCAGAGCCAGTTGGGAGCGTTGGGCGTTGATAGGAGTCTTTTTAGGGGACGGGCTGGTAACCTCCTCGCCCATGAAGCTGTCAGCCTCACGGGCCTTCCACTGCCTGCTTGTGCTGCTGTCACCAGAGAATGTACCCCTGTCACCAGAGAATGTACCTCTGTCACCAGAGAATGTACCCCTGTCACCAGAGAATGTACCTCTGTCACCAGAGAATGTACCTCTGTCACCAGAGAATGTACCGCTGCCATTCCTGGACGACGCCGTCGTCCCTCTTGGCTTCTCACCGGACTCCTTACGAGCCTTCTTGGCGTGCGGCGCCTCAGGCTCGTAAGGACTCCGGTGAGAAGAGTGCCACGATTCGTCCAGCGTGGCTAGCGTCCGGGCAAACTCCTCGTCTTCGTGGATCTGCTTCTCCAGCTCCGAGTCTTCCTTCATCTCCATCTGCAGCTGTGTGCTGATGAGCTCATCGCTCATGCGACTGTCTGGGAGCCGAGTCTGAGCCTTCCTCTTGCCGCTGGAGACCAGCTTCTTCTGACCCGAGCTGCTGAGACCAAAGTAGTCCATCAGTGAGGTGGAGGGTGGGCCGGTCTGTGAAGGGGGGCTTGACTTTGGGCTCACGGCTCTATGTGGATGTTTTGCTGCCGCTGTATTCCACCGAATGGAGGAGGGGGCTTTAGCAGGAAACTTTAACTCCTCCTTGATCGCTGGACGAGCCTTTTCCGCCTCCGTCTTCACCGGTTTGGACAGAAAGCCTTTTACCTCCTGGGGTTTCAAGGCGTTGTTCTTCGGGGGCGGAAAGTCGTCGCTGTTCGAGTCCGTTTCAGAGATGAACTGCACAGGATGCTTTCTGCGAGGGGATTCCTCTTTGTCTGGTTTCTTTGTCTGTCGCTGTGGTTCTTCCTCCTCAGAGTCTGATAATGATTCCATGACGGTTCGCTTCTTGCGTTCCCACTCACCGTGCGTCGGGTTCTCCTCGGAACTCGTGAACCTTCTAGTCACTTTCAAGCAGCTCTCTTTCTTCTTAGTCTCTTCCTCGCTACCGTTTACATTCTGGGCCGTTTGCTGCTCCGCCAGTTTACTTGAAGTCGGCACAAACCTGCTAATGTCTATAGTAACAACCTGCTAATGTCCATAGTAATGAACAATAATAATAACGTTTTCTCTCCTTTCGCTCTCTCTCTGATCGGGTTCTGGTCTGACGTCACACAAAACATAAACCGTTGCTTAACGTTTCACTGTCTGTCACTACTGTGACATCAGACCTGTCTGATCATCTGAGAGACAGACAGACAGACAGACAACATGTATTAAAGGTTATAGAACTAGGCAGAGGCAGATACTTACGGTATGCATTGTACCCATTATCATAGTACAGTCTATGATGTCAGTCAGTACTATGACATCATATTGATGACAGCAGATATCTCCATATATGGGCATAGAAGGGACACAGACAGACAGACGTTTGAATTACCGGGACTGACCTCCCACTTGGAAAAACACACTGTCTGTCTGTCCATACATACATATGACATACCAGGTTAATCCTCCAGATAATGCCGAGGAGACACACACACACACACACTTCCAGACCTTTACCTACACTATGACAGATGTGGTTTCCATGGAGATTTCTCTTAGTTCAGAGTGAGAAAAGTTAATTTCAAATGGTCATCACGCATGTGCACACACATGCACACGCAATGCACGCAATGCACACACACACACACACACACACACACACACACACACACACACACACACACACACACACACACACACACACACACACACACACACACACACACACACACACACACACACACACACACACACACACACGGCACGCATCACCACATTACAGCATTATTTCTAATTTATTTCACACATATTAGCAATTCAAATGTGTGCAGAGTTACTTATCCAATAAATGTGATTCACATTTAGAGGATCATTGTATATTTATCATGTGTGTTACAGTCTCTATATATATTCTCTGTATATATTTATCATGTGTGTTACAGTCTCTCTATATATAGTCTCTATATATATTTATCATGTGTGTTACAGTCTCTATATATATAGTCTCTATATATATTTATCATGTGTGTTACAGTCTCTCTATATATAGTCTCTATATATATTTATCATGTGTGTTACAGTCTCTATATATATATAGTCTCTATATATATTTATCATGTGTGTTACAGTCTCTATATATATAGTCTCTATATATATTTATCATGTGTGTTACAGTATCTATATATATAGTCTCTATATATATTTATCATGTGTTACAGTCTCTATATATATAGTCTCTATATATATTTATCATGTGTGTTACAGTCTCTATGTATATAGTCTCTATATATATTTATCATGTGTGTTACAGTCTCTCATAAGCTCACATGTTTGTAGGGGAACCAGAGTTAGTCTAACTAACTAATCATTGATAATCCATTTAAATATAGCTCACAACACATTGTAAGATCTGCTTTTTTTTTTCGCAAAAAAATGGTTATTCATAATTCAATCTGTCAACCCATTCGGTTAAAAAAAGTGGAAAAAAGGTTTAATTTTGTTCCCCTTTGTTTTTGCCTCTGGGGGCAAGTTTTTTTTGCGTAGAAACAGGAACTCAGTTTGGCTCCTCCCCTTTATTATTCCACTTCCTCCCGGGTGCTTCTGTCTTTATTCCAACAACACTACATGTTTAGGGCAGTGGTGCTGACACATTCTGCTGCTAGCAGAATCTGCCTTCATAATCAGACTAATCACACACATTCACGTGACGTAATATGTCATCATAATAATAATAATAATAGAGGCAGTCGTCATCATGGTGCTTTTTAGTGATTACGCTAGAGGGCACTCTTCGCCAACCTATGAATGCTGCCTTGACATGGAGAGAAGGATCCACCCTACCCCCCCCCTACCAAGAGGAGTAAAGGAGTGTAAAACCCTACTCACTTTCAAAACTGCCCTAGAGACACACCTTCAGGAGGCTGCCCCTGTCTAAGTCTTCACCTACCCCCCCCCCCCTACTTTATGTAAGTTAAACAGCTCAGGAAGATGCAGGACTCAGTCGTCAGGAACCAAAATCCATACTTTATTGTAGATCTCATCAGTGTCTCCCTCCAGAGCTTCCCCCATCACCCCCCAACACCAATCTCTCCCAGACATTACAATCAGGAGAAGTACAGATGAGGTAACAACAGATGGTCACTTCTTACATGGGCTTTATTCTATAACTGACTCACACAGAGTCAGTATGTTTGAAATAGGTTTGCATGAGTCTACTGTTTGTAAAGGAGTTTGTCAGGGAGAGGAGTTTAACAAGGAAGAACAGGTGATGATTGTTGCATCTACTAATACATTTAATTAATCAATACCACAATGACTGTTATATGAATTTTATCCACCACATATTTTTCTTCTCTTGTACATATTTTTCACTCTTCATACCAGTAACCTGTAAGCTGATTGTATGACATTCTGTATAGTAGTGTGTATATCTGTCTGTCTCTTATATGTATAGTAGTGTGTATATCTGTCTGTCTCTTATATGTATAGTAGTGTGTATATCTGTGTCTCTTATATGTATAGTAGTGTGTATATCTGTGTCTCTTATATGTATAGTAGTGTGTATATCTGTGTCTCTTATATGTATAGTAGTGTGTATATCTGTCTGTCTCTTATATGTATAGTAGTGTGTATGACAAATCAAGTCATCATGATGTGTGTGCATGGGGATCTCATCTTAAACAAGCTCAGTGCTTTATGAGTCTTCCAGTTTAGTAGACCTTGTATTGTGAATTTGTACTTCCATGTACTGATGTTCTCATGTCTTACTAAATAAAGTACATCAATCAATCAATCAATCACCCGGTTATGATGTCATCTAAAACTTGTTCACCCCGTCCGCTACAATGTCACATTCATAAAAATACATTTATCTCACATTCATTTTCCCAGATTGCGCTTTTGGTGAAAATGAGCTGTTAT
>NC_137605.1:1080700-1083200 GCF_963280865.1 Gymnoscopelus braueri
AGTGATATAACAGTGAAATAACTAACATAAGTCAGTGATATAACAGTGAAATAACTAACACAAGTCAGTGGTATAAACAGTGAAATAACTAACACAAGTCAGTGATATAACAGTGAAATAACTAACACAAGTCAGTGATATAACAGTGAAATAACTAACACAAGTCAGTGATATAACAGTGAAATAACTAACACAAGTCAGTGGTATAACAGTGAAATAACTAACACAAGTCAGTGATATAACAGTGAAATAACTAACACAAGTCAGTGATATAACAGTGAAATAACTAACACAAGTCAGTGATATAACAGTGAAATAACTAACACAAGTCAGTGATATAACAGTGAAATAACTAACACAAGTCAGTGATATAACAGTGAAATAACTAACACAAGTCAGTGATATAACAGTGAAATAACTAACATAAGTCAGTGATATAACAGTGAAATAACTAACACAAGTCAGTGATATAACAGTGAAATAACTAACATAAGTCAGTGATATAACAGTGAAATAACTAACATAAGTCAGTGATATAACAGTGAAATAACTAACACAAGTCAGTGATATAACAGTGAAATAACTAACACAAGTCAGTGATATAACAGTGAAATAACTAACATAAGTCAGTGATATAACAGTGAAATAACTAACACAAGTCAGTGATATAACAGTGAAATAACTAACACAAGTCAGTGATATAACAGTGAAATAACTAACACAAGTCAGTGATATAACAGTGAAATAACTAACACAAGTCAGTGGTTATAACAGTGAAATAACTTAGTAAGTGAATATAAGTCAGAGTGGGGGGCAGGCGGGCAGCGTTGCCAGATCGTGAGAGAGAAATAAGAAAACAAGCCCAAAAGAAAACAACTATAGGCCACATGATCACTCTAACCTATATGCATTGGCCATTTGAAAATAGCAGATCTACAAGCTCGTAGATCTGCTGTTTTCAAAAAATGTTGTATTTGGACATTTTAACAACACAAATCTTGTATAGGAAGTCATTGACACAATAAACGTTCAGATGGGGGTCCACGGACAAACACATTCAGATGGGGGTCCACGGACAAACATATTCAAATGGGGGTCCACGGACAAACATTCATTTGGGGGTCCTTGACGTGACAATGTTTGAGAACCACTGGTTTAACCCATTCAATCTGGGAATGCATCTCCGTCATTCTAGATTTCCTTGACTATTCAAAAATAGCAGATCTACAAGCTTGTAGATCTGCTATTTTTGAAAATTCCTGGCAAAAAAATATTCTTTGAGACAGGGGGTCCTCAGCCAAAAATAAACATCATGTTGGGGGTCTTTGACATGAAAAACTATGAGCGCTATGAGCTTATAGATCTGCACTTTTTTCCCTAATCGTTAACATTATTTGTAAATCTTAAAATATATATATTTTAAAGCGAAAATGTGTCAAATGTTTGGTTCCAGGGACCCCCCAGAAGCTAAGAATTTAGTTATAAATGTTCGCCTTAAAAATATATATATACAAGATTTGCAAAAATAAAAATAGCAGATCTACAAGCTCATAGCGCTCCGCTATGAGCTTGTAGATCATCCACCAGATTGAATGGTTAAACAACGTTAGGAAACAAGACCAGAATAAGCAACAACACTTTAGAAACAAGCCCCAAAAAACTAACTTTTGAAACAAGCCCCAAAAAAACTACACTTTAGAAACAAGCCCCCAAAAAACTAACTTTTGAAACAAGACCCAAAAAAACCTACACTTTAGAAACAAGCCACAAAAAACTACACTTTAGAAACAAGACCCAAAAAACTACACTTTGGAAACAAGACCCAAAGAACTACACTTTAGAAACAAGCCCAAAAAAACTACACTTTGGAAACAAGCCCCAAAAAAACTACACTTTAGAAACAAGCCCAAAAAAACTACACTTTGGAAACAAGCCCCAAAAAACTACACTTAGAAACAAGACCCCAAAAATTACACTTTAGAAACAAGGCCCAAAAAAAACTACACTTTAGAAACAAGCCCCAAAAAAACACAACCACCAATATTTACAAGCCACATTACAGAGAAAACAGGCTCAAAGTCGCTTGTAATAAGCAGACCTGGCAAATCTTGGATGGAGGGAGATGGGGGGGGGGGGGGGGGGGGGGGGGGGGGGTTAAATAGATAGATAGCAGAGGGCTGCAGGGTTTTGGCGCCGCCACGGTGGACCGGTGAAGAAGTGCGGGTCTGGATGGTGCTGCCTAGCAGGAAATATATAGTAGATTATTCACTTCAATAATTAATCACCCTGAGATACACTAACACCACACTACACTACACACACACACACACACTACAGTGACACACATTATACACACCCTGGGAGCATATTGGAGCACTGACTACACTGACCCACTTCTATTAACTACACACATATACACACTATGAACTACACACGTATACACACACTAACACATTTCTACTGCCATTTCTATCAACACCACACACACACACACACACAC
>NC_137605.1:1088200-1095700 GCF_963280865.1 Gymnoscopelus braueri
AAAATGGTTACTGCAAGAGGGTCCAGAAATTAGCAGCACACAGCATTCACATTGAAATGGCTCATATATACTGTAGATTTGAAAGACGCTCCTTATTTTCAAAGCTCCTCCTAGTCCTCATTCTCAACCAATCACAGGCTGATCCTTCGTGGCCCGAGCGGACAGCTACAGCGCATATTATAGTAGGATCACACAGTACAGGGAAATCAATTCAACAATATCTGCTTTCAGTACAAAACCATATTTCACAATGAAGTTTTGTTATGAGATTAATACTTTACACATTATACACTTTAGAATGATACCAAGAATCACATCCCCATTCATCTGTAAACAATAGTTAACTCAATGAGGCTTTTAATGACATCAGCTAAGAGTAAATACTTTTGACCTCACATGGCTTTTACTTATATTAAAACTACACAGGCCATAGTTAAAGACTTTGTTCATTTTAACTTCAGTATATGTTTTCACCAAAAGATAATACCATTTTTAAAAGTAACCTTGTGTTTTAGCCCAGTGGTTTAAATAAACGTTAAAGGCTACTCAGACTGGTAAGCTGATGCTAAATACATTCGGGCTTGACACTCTGTCCACCAGGGGACCAAGCTTCAAACGGTCTGAATACAATAGAACAAAAGCTCATCTTCCAGAGGTAAACACATGTTTCTTTTGTTAACCAAGGCAAGGTGTTTGTATATATAGTACCTTTATTAGAAGGATCAACCCCATTGAGTTGAGTCAACTCGTTTTCGAGAGGGTCCTTATGACAAAAATACAAACAGTACAGTAGACAAAACAATACGTACAACCATGCATACTATACATAAACAGGACAAAACAGACTTGACAAAACAAAACAAAACAGAGCAAAACAAAAGCTCTCCAGAAACTGTCCGCTCCCACCCCACCTGAACACCCACAAAGTAAGTAATGATGTACCCATGTAAAGCTAGCCAATCCAAAACACGAGTAGCAACTATAGACATACATGCACATAACAGGTAACAAGCAATGACATGCACATGCAATGTAAACATAAAACAAACATGCACATGCACTTTGAGAATTAAATTGCAGTATATTCCTCATCAATCACAGGATAGATAAGAGACAGAGAAAACAGTCCAAAGTTAATCAGAAGTCAATCAGAGGTCAAATGAGAAGCCTTTAGAAACAAGAACAGGTTGTTTGAAGATGAGTAACAAGGGAAACTTTAAAAATATTAAAGGAATTAATAGTTCTAAGGGAACTGGGGAGATCGTTCCAATCCGATGGGGCTTTATATTTGAAAGCGCGTCGACCAACCTCTTTACTGATTCTGGTGGGGATAGTAAAGTAAGGATAGTCTGTATGCCTTAGGTTGTATGGTGAGCTGTAGGGATGTAGATATTGTTTTAAATAGTGAGGATAATTAAAGTGAATGCATTTAAAAACAAATTGCAGCCAATGAGAGCGTCTCCTAGATGTAGGTGTTAGCCAGTTAAGTGACTCGTACATCGCACAATGGTGGGTTATATAAGGACACCTCAGGATAAATCTGCAAAGACTGTTGTAAATTACATAGATAGGATGGAGGTTTGTTTCAGAGGTATTTTGGTAAACAATGTCAGCATAGTCTAGTATAGGTAATATTAACTGTGAGATAATTCTTTTTCTGACCTGTAGGGTGAAGCAGTTGATGGAACGGTATAGTACTCTCAGGCTGCAATTTATTTTCTGCACAACAGAAGTAATATGGGACTTGAATGATAGTTGAGCATCAAGCCAGACACCTAAATATTTAAATTCATCCACTTTTTCAAGTGGTGTGCCATCTTCAAATGAAATAGGTAAAAGTAAAGAAGTTGGTCTCATGGAGAAGAGCATACTGAAGGACTTCTTCTTATTCAGCACCAGCCTATTAAGGTGGAACCATCTTTGAACTGAGTCAAAGTCAGCCTGTAGAGTACCCTGAATTTGAGAGAGATCAGTTTGAGAGGAATAGATGACTGTGTCGTCGGCATACAATTGGATGAGGCTATCGGAGCAAATTGTGGGCAAGTCGTTAATGAAGATGGAGAATAGCAGAGGCCCCAGGGACGAGCCCTGAGGTACGCCTTTTTCCATGATTGTGAATTCAGATTGGCTACCTTGATACGAGACACACTGACTTCTAAGGTGGAGATATGAGTTGAACCAAAGTATGGATTGTTTTGCAAGACCAATGGAGTACAGTTTGTCAAGCAGAAGGTAATGATCGACCAAATCGAATGCCTTGGTGAGATCTATAAATATTGCACCTGTGAGCATACTGTCCCCAAAAGCAGAAAATACATCATTAGTAAATTTTAGTAGTGTTGTGGTTGTAGAGAAGTTGGGTCTGAAGCCAGATTGAAATGGAGATAAAATGTTAGAATTATTGACGTACTTTGAGAGTTGATTAGAAATTAACTTTTCAAATACCTTGACTATACTGTTGATAATTGAAATAGGTCTGTAATTATTGACATCATGAGGATCCCCACTTTTATGCAGAGGGGTGACACTGGCGCTTTTCCAGATTGAGGGGAATTCACATGTGGAGAGAGATAAATTAAATAAGTCAGACAGTGGATATGACATTATGTGAGGTGCAATTTTCAAAAACTTAATTTCAAGACCATCTGGCCCGGCAGCCCCTGAACTTAACTCACATATAGCCCGTTCAACAGCTGCTGGAGTAATTTTGGCAAAGGAGAAGGAGCTACCTCCTCTCTGATTATTCAGAGGAGCATGAGAGTAGGGAGGGACTGAAGGTTGTGAGCTGCAGACAGAGGAGAAGTGCTGACCAAAGGCATTGGCAATTTTGGAGGGATCAGCAGTTAAGCCATCATTGACCCTAATGAGATTGGGGCTTTTGTTTGTCTTGTTGAGAATACTGTTAATTCTGTTCCAAAATTGTTTGGGGTTATTGAAATCATTTTGTAAGCAGTCTTTATAAAAATTTGATTTGGCATTTCTAGTTTTAGTTGTGCAGGTGTTCCTTAGAAGTTTATAAATGTTCCAATCAGTAGGGTCATTTGATGAGCGATACTTTAGCCAGGCCTTATCTCTCTGTTTAAACAGCTGTATGAGTTCACCATTGATCCAGGGTAAGTGTCTGCCTTTTACCTTGATGGATATCCACGGGGCATGTTTGTCAATTACCAAATTCAATTCTGTGTATAGGAAGTTCCATGCATCTTCTACAGATGGTATTAATTCAAACCGGTTCCAATTTATGTTGATTAAATCACGAGTGAAAAATTCATTATTCAAATTTTTGAACTGTCTTACCTTTATGTACCTTGGTGGCAAGCGAGGTAATTTAATCTTCCACACACAATAGATAATTGAATGGTCACTTAGACAGTCAGACAATACTCCGGATTTTGTAATTCTGTCTGGATGGGTGACAAGAATCCAGTCTAACAGAGATTTAGAAAAATGAACAGGGTCAACTCTAGTGGGCTCACTAATGAGCTGAGTGAGGTTAGTATTGCTGATAAGATTACGGTCCTTGGAGGATGATCTATCAAGCCAATTTCGGTTAAAATCACCCAAAACAATTAGTTCATTAGGATGATCTATAGAATTAATAGTAGATAAAATACATTGTGTAGATTCAGAGGGAGCATCTGGAGTTCTATAAATATTTCCTATAATCAGGTGTTTATTTTCATGAAGAATTAATTTGATAAATAGGCATTCAAAATGCATGGGCCTCTCATTTGGGACGACAACCTCAGAGGATAAATTAGAGGAAACATATGTAGCCACACCTCCTGCTCTTGTGCCTCTATCAGCTCTATACAACACATAACCATCAAGTTGAACAGAATTATCAGAGATAAGGTTAGTCAGCCATGTCTCAGAGATTGTAATTACATGAGGTTTATTATAAGCAACCCAGGCCCTTAGGAGAACAATTTTAGGGAATAAGCTCCTAATGTTCACATGTATAATTTGTAAACCTTTCATAGTATTTGATTTACAGAAATAAAGTTGAGGGGATCATGAGAAGCAGACATGAGAAAAAATAAAAAATAAACATTGAGCAGGGCTGATGGTAGAGAGAGCAGCACAACGGAGAGCAACACACAGACACACACACACACACACACACACACACACACAAAACAAGACACACACACACACACACAAAACAAAAAACAAAAAAATCCAGACGTAGCGGAGCAAAAACAATGTGGAGCAGCAGAGCTCAGTCCGCAAAATAACATATTTCAGGGGATACAGCCAAAGCAATATAACCCTTTTGAAAATATTCGTTATAATATTAAACTTATACTTTTCTCCTTCAGTCAAAATCAAAATATATTCAACAGAAAAGGGGAGAGAAGGGATAGATAGAGATTTACGACATTTTGCAGCAGATATCGCCTACTTTACTGCAGGAAATTTGCGACAATTTGCAACAGATGCTGCCTGCTTTATGGTATAACCGGCCTACTTTACGGCATACAGCAATGGCGTTCCCCACGGTCAGCAGCAACAAGCCGCTACAGCAGAGAATAGTAGTAAAACAAAGTCATTTTCAGTCTCAGAAACTAAAAGAAAGTTCTGTATGCAGCAGGGCAAGTAAATGTCAAAATGAAAAAAAAAGGCAGCCCTTACATAACGAGTAGGATAAAGAAAGAAAAACGGAGATTTATCACCAGTTTATGGGGATTTCATCGGCGTGTCGTGGAGGAAAGCCTCTGCATCTTCGGGGCTGGAGAAGAATATGGGTTTACCGTCGACGAGAATTCTAAACCTACAGGGGTAGAGTAGAGAGTAAGAAATTTCCCTTTCGAGGCATTTCTTCTTTACTGGATCGAACAGCCGGCGTTTCTTCAGCAAAGCGGCGCTGTAGTCGGCGTAGATGTGGATGCGAGCGCCATTGAAGACCAGCTCCTTCTTCTCCCGTGCAAGACTCAGGATCCTCAGCTTATCCTGGAAATTGAGAAATTTCACCAGGATTGGCCTCGGGCCAGCATTGGAATCCTGTCGACGAGCTGTTGGCGTGCGATGTATCTTTTCCATGATCGGGGGGGTCGGGAAGTTCTTCTTGCCGAAGAGCTGTGGAATCAGCTGGTCCATGAAGCTCCTGATGTCGCGGCCCTCCGCCTGTTCAGGAACGTGCAGAAATCTAAGGTTCGAGGCCCGGCTGCGATTTTCAGCGTCGTCGGCCTTCTCCAGCAGGTAAAGGTTTTCTTTCTCCAGCTTTTTCACCCGATTTTCAAGATCTATTATATCATCCTGATTAGAGCTGACTCTTTGTTCAAGCTCCTCAACTTGGTCACCCAGCGTAGATAGCTTTCCCTCTATGGTAGTTAGACTCGTTTGAATCCTGTCCATTTTTGTGTCAAAATGGGAAAGCATTTCAGTCTTCATTTGCTGTAAGGCAGCCCATATGGTCTGGTTGGAGACCTGTGTTTGATCCATTACTAGGACACAGTTGAGGCACGCACAGCTATCTTATGCTATTGCGATCAGATCCTTAAGCACTGGGTTAACAAAGTAAGAATTGCGAGTAAGATAGGTTGTAAGAGTCAAGTATTATCAGTAAAAATGCAGACTGAGGCTTCAGCAAACGCTCCTGCTCACACCACGGCGGCCATCTTGTGTGATGAAAAGATCGATTGAGAAAGATTGTCTTTGTTTTCCCAAACACCCACTGTGTCACTGTGGCCGACTTTCCAGGGCAAATGGCCCCACTCTTTACCTGTTGTGCCCCTTTAAGGAACATTAAGCAGACTTCTTATTTTGACTATTTATTTGTACCAATTAAATAAGTTGAGGTCTGGCCCATTTTTATGTATGACTATGGCTGGAAGATACTTCAACACAATATCTGACAAATATTGAAAAAGTGCTCCTCGGAGCACAAGTCTCCGCCAGGTCAGGTAGGTTATTATGGCCTCCTGGTGGGGCTATAATAGGCCAATGTGAAAAGGGTGCCATGTATTCCTAGGCCGTGCACAGCAATCGGACACTACATGCATGATTTGAGGCATTTTGTTCTAAAATGTGTTTTGCTAAATTTGACCTGCTGGTGGCGCTATAACAGGCCAATGTTAAAAAGGGTGGCATTTGTTCCTCAACGTAGTGCAAATATGCATTCAAAGTTTCACCGCAATCGGACGCTGCGTTCATGATTTGCTGCATTTTGTTCAAAACGGGCCACTCCTGCAAACATTACATGTCAATGTAAGCCAATCAGGATGGAATATGAAAAATCAAACAGATCCGTCTTGATCACATGACTATAGAGATCATGTGTACCGATTTGCGTGAAATTTGGATCAAATCTGAAGGCTTAATATCAAAAAATGTGTTTTACATAAGTCTGCCTCCTGGTGGCGCTATAAAAGGCAAATGTGAAAAATTCAGGGCAAAGGTTTTTCCTTGGCCTCTAAAGAGTGTGCATACAAAGTTTTACACTGATCGGTGCAGTTATAGGTAAAAACACGAATTGGCCTGTTACAGCGCCACCATGAGGCTGATTTGAACATTTTCAAATGGCATTTCTTCCCCGGCCTAATGGGAATGTGTGTGCAAAATTTCACGGAAATTGCATGCTGTGTTCATGATTTGAGGCATTTTGTTCGAAACGGAGTACTCCTGCAAACTTGAGAGACAATTTTTACCAATCAAGATGGAATATGAAAAATCTGAAATGAGCCGTTTCTTTTAATGACTATAGAGATACTGTGTACCGATATGGGGGATTTTTGGCCAAAATCTGTAGGAGTACTGTCCAAAAATGTGTTTTGCAAAAAGCGGCCTCCTGGTGGCGCTATAACAGGCCCAGGTGAAAAATTTGGGGCAGAGGTTCTGCTCTGGCATCCAGGGAGTGTGTGTGCACAGTTTCTCTGCGATCAAGCCAACGGTGCCGGAGATTAGCTGTACACAAAATGACAGAATGACGGACGGACACACGGACACACGGACGGACGGACGGACGGACGGACGGACTGACGGACGGACGGACGGACGGACAGGGGGAAAAACATACTCTCGCCATGCCTTTCGGCCTGGCGGAGACAATAAGTAAAGTAAAAGTACCTTAAAAAGACATGGCTTTTAGAGCATATCCGATAATCCGTAGTCATAATATGGACATACCTAACAATCACCATTTGTATGTATTCTTATATCAAAAGTCCCTGACATCTCAAACTTGTCATGTGTGTTTGGATCATTGTGTGCAATGGAGCCGTTTGTTGCAATAGCCAGACATTCTAATGTGATGTGTGCAGTAATATGGTGTATTATATGGTGCAGTTCTATGGTGCAGTTGCTTGCTATATAAGTTTGTGTCATTGAATTAAACATTATTGTCTCCGCCAGGCCGAAAGGCACGGTGAGAGTAAGCTTTACCCCCTGTCCGTCCGTCCGTGTGTCCGTGTGTCCGTGTGTCCGTCTGTCCGTCCGTCCGTCCGTCATTCTGTCATTTTGTGTACAGCTAATCTCCGGCACCGTTGGCTTGATCGCAGT
>NC_137605.1:1105700-1115700 GCF_963280865.1 Gymnoscopelus braueri
ACGACACGTTATGAGCTTGTAGATCTAGAATATTTTCAAAGAAATCTTGAACAAAATGTGAAACATTTGGAATATGTTTTTAAACATGCTATAGCAACACCTATCTTGTATCGGGGTCTCCGGCACAACATATTTTCCGACGGGGGTCCGTGGCCAAATACATAATTAAGTTGGGGGTCTTTGACATGGAAAAGTTAGATAATCGCTATACCGTAGGCCACAAAAGTATGTCCACACCTTCCACTCCACGGCGGTTGGATGAGGATGAAAGCTTGTAAAACCTTCATTCACACACTATTCTGTTGCTCAGAAAGCTCAGTTAGATGGCGATGGGAGGAGACGGTTCTTTGAACAAACAATGTCCCAGACTCTTCTCCCTTCTGGCTCCAAAACTGTGGAACAAACTCCCCATCCACTCCCAATTGTCCACCTTAATCTGAAGACTCACATCTTCAGATTCCACCTTAACCCGTAGCACTTGACCTGGTCTTAACGACCATGCAGTCCAATGCAAAGGTTAACATGTAACTTAGATAGCATGTTATTTACACTGATGCCAGGTTCATGTGTTCACCTGGCATCCTATAGTTGTCTCCGCCAGGCCGAAAGGCATGGCGAGAGAGTATGTTTTGCCCCCTGTCCGTCCGTTCGTCCGTCCGTCCGTGTGTCCGTCCGTCATTCTGTCTGTGTACAGCTAATCTCCGGAACCGTTGGCTTGCTCGCAGTGAAACTGTGCACACACACTCCCTGGATGCCACAGCAGAACCTCTGCCCCAAATTCACATGGGCCTTTTATAGCGCCACCAGGAGGCCGATTTGTACAAAACCAAATGTTTTGACAGTACAGATTTTGTCCAAAAATCCTGCAAATCGATACACAGTATCTCTATAGTCATTAAACAAAACGAGTCTTTCACATTTTTCATATTCCATCCTGATTAGCTAAAAATGGCTTCCAAAGTTTGCAGGAGTGCTCCATTTTGAACAAAATGCCTCAAATCATGAACACAGCATGCAATTTCCTTGAAATTTTGCACGCATATTTCCACTATATCGAGGAAGAAATGCCACTTGAAAATTTTCAAATCAGCCTCATGGTGGCGCTATAACAGACCGATTCGTGTTTTTACCTATAACTTCACCGATCTGTGTAAAACTTTGTAAGCGCACTCCCTAGAGGTCAAGAAAAAACCTTTGCCCTGCATTTTTCACATCTGCCTTTTATAGCGCCACCAGGAGGCCGACTTATGTAAAACATTTTTTTTTATATTACTCCTTCCGATTTTATCCAAATTTCACGCAAATCGGTACACATGATCTCTATAGTCATGTGATCAAGACGGATGTGTTTGATTTTTCATATTCCATCCTGATTGGCCAAGATTGACATCTAAAGTTTGCAGTAGTGGCTTGTTTTGAACAAAATGCCGCAAATCATGAACGCAGCATCCGATTGCGGTCACACTTTGCACGCACATTCACATTATGTTGAGGAGCAACCTTTTAACATTGGCCTGTTATAGCGCCACCAGCAGGTCTAATTTAGCAAAACAACAGAATGCCTCAAATCATGAATGCAGTGTCAGATTGCCGTGCAAGGCCTAAGAATAAATGGCACCATTTTCACTTTGGCCTATTATAGCGCCACCAGGAGGCCACAATAACCTACCTGACCTGGCGGAGACCTGTGCTCCGAGGAGCACTTTTTCTAGTTTCTATTGTTTCAGTGTACAGATTATTATTCCACATCAAACAGAAGTCCTACCAGGTCTAACCCAGGAGATCATCTACATTATTATCAAACAGAAGTCCTACAAGGTCTAACCCAGGAGAACATCTACATTATTATCAAACAGAAGTCCTACCAGGTCTAACCCAGGAGAACATCTACATCAAACAGAAGTCCTACCAGGTCTAACCCAGGAGAACATCTACATTATTATCAAACAGAAGTCCTACCAGGTCTCCCCTGCCAAACTGAAGGTAATGAAGGAGCTGGTGGATGAGATGCTGGTGGCAGACATCATTGAACCCTGGACTTCAGCTTGGGTGGTGCTGGGGGGGCAGCAGGGTGGAGTCAACATCATCATTCCTAAAATAAAAAAAAAGGGAAAATCAGATTGTGTGTGAATTACAGTGATGTCACAAATAGGCAGTGGTGGAAAAAATACATTTTTTTTTTACTTAAGTAAAATGATCAATACAGCAATATTAGTAAAGTAAAAATCCGGAATTCAAAATTGACTTGTGTAAAAGTACAAAAGTATTGGTATCGAAATGTACTTAAAGTACCAAAAGTAATGCCCCATTTCACAAGGTATCATACGTATAAAATGTATTAAAATAATTTCAAAATAGCCAAAGTTTAAATAGGGCTGACGTGGGTAATGTACAGTATGTTTTGTAATAATAATCCAAATCTACAAAGTAACTAAAGTTTTCAAATAATTGCAGTGGAGTAAAAGTACAATAATTGCCTCTGAGATGTGCATTACATTGGTTTCCATTATTTCAGCATACATACACATTACAATTGTACTTTCAGAGTCAAATAAATACTCAAGCCAGGAGTTGTCTAGACAGAAAGATCCACTGCCATGTGAGAGAAAGGATGCTGAGGTCTCTGTTCACATGGTGGATTCCACCAGTAAGTAGCCTCTTGTCTTTAGACGGCCAACATTACCTTAACCTGCAGGGCTTTCTGTATCGAATGGAAAGATATTACACACACACACACACACACACACACACACACACACACACACACACACACACACACACACACACACACACACACACACACAGTGCCCTGAGGTGTCAGCAGACACGCATCATGTGCTACACACCACACTAGTGAGCGTTAGTTCCCACAGTGTTGTGATGATAGAGATAAACCACATGTCTAACTCCTATTGATCCTATCTACAACTATTTTAAAATGTTTTTCAAAACAGTAAAAAAAAATGCCTAAAAGCTTTAGGCATAAGGGATAAGGTTTAGGCATTAGGGATAAGGCAATTCCACGGGTGCTATAAACCAGAATGTTACGTGTGGTACTGAACATCAACCAGGACCAATTAAGCAGAATGTCCCATTTCCCAAGTTTTCAAATGTATAACATTTCAAAAAATCCTTTGAAAATAGCGGATCTACAAGCACACAATGAGCTTGTAGATCCGCTATTTTCAAATGGCCGAAATGTATATAGGGCAGAAGTGGTTAACTCATTCACTGCCTCTGACGTAATTGACGTAATTATTCCTGTTTACCAATACTGCCACTGACGTAAAAAACGTCATTTTAATTTCAAAAACATATATATATATGTATATACTTTTTTTTTTCAAATTTGACCCAAAGACCAAGGAGATATGATTTTTTGAAGATCTAGACTCTCATCCACTTCCTTGTTAACTTAAAACTTAAACATTGTGTATCTGGGCTCCTGAGTACTTTCTCTCTGGCAGCGGGCAAACGCGGCCAGTGAGTGAATGAGTTAATGCATGTTTTGTAATAATAATAAAAATCTACAAAGTAACTAAAGTTTTTAAATAATTGTAGTGGAGTAAAAGTACAATATTTGCCTCCGAGATGTAGTGGAGTAGAAGTAAAAGTACTGACAATTAGAAATACTCAAGTAAAGTAAAAATCTGTTTAAAAAAAGTACTTGAGTAAATGTACTTAGTTACTTTACGCCGTCTTAGTTCTCCACTAGTCCCTCCCTAACGTTTTAGTCTAGTTTAGTGGGTGTGGGTGCAGCAGGCCAGACATGGCACCCATAGGTGCCTACAGCACCCACCCCCCCCCCCCCCCCTCGCCCTGGGAGACCACGCAGCGTCACTTCAGCCGTAGGACTGTAAGTTATGTAAATACATTCATCTCCACAAGAAGTGAGATTATTTAGAGTTCTCTACAGCAAACTGTGTTAGATTCCACTGACACACACACACACACACACACACACACACACACACACACACACACACACACACACACACACACACACACACACACCACACACACACACACACAGATAAGATGAGAAGACGGCGGAATTCTTAACCCTTTATGTTAATGTGCCCTTGATGTGAGAATGAACGCATGCTAATCTAAATATGTCCGCTTTCCTTTCTCTCTCTCTTTCCCCTCCCCCCTTCCCTAAAGTATCTCATGTCACAGTTCCACCAGAATGACAGTAAGGGGGGGGCGAGGGGGGGGGGGCAGTGGAATATATTGAGTCTCACTGTATCGTTTTCCAACATCATCATTGCTTCCTCTGGCCTTCTAAACACTCACATGTTTTATTTATCATGGTCTCTGTCCAGGTGGAAACCTCATATGTGTCCAAGATTAACATTCAAAAATCATCAAAAGTAGCAGATCTACAAGCTCTTTGGTGTGGGACGCTGTAGTCTGATCAGATCTACAAGCTCTTTGCTGTGGGACGCTGTAGTCTGATCAGATCTACAAGCTCTTTGGTGTGGGACGCTGTAGTCTGATCAGATCTACAAGCTCTTTGGTGTGGGACGCTGTAGTCTGATCAGATCTACAAGCTCTTTGGTGTGGGACGCTGTAGTCTGATCAGATCTACAAGCTCTTTGGTGTGGGACGCTGTAGTCTGATCAGATCTACAAGCTCTTTGGTGTGGGACGCTGTAGTCTGATCAGATCTACAAGCTCTTTGGTGTGGGACGCTGTAGTCTGATCAGATCTACAAGCTCTTTGGTGTGGGACGCTGTAGTCTGATCAGATCTACAAGCTCTTTGGTGTGGGACGCTGTAGTCTGATCAGATCTACAAGCTCTTTGGTGTGGGACGCTGTAGTCTGATCAGATCTACAAGCTCTTTGGTGTGGGACGCTGTAGTCTGATCAGATCTACAAGCTCTTTGGTGTGGGACGCTGTAGTCTGATCAAGAAGGGACGTTCATTTACCAAAAAACACAAAAAAATAGAATATGGAGATACAAGGTTTCAGCAACGTTTTGTTTCATTAAAAAAAAGGAATCATCTCATCCACGACTCATACATAAAGAAAAGACACACACTTCCATGTGTGTGTGTGTGTGTGTGTGTGTGTGTGTGTGTGTGTGTGTGTGTGTGCTTAATAGAGGCGCTTTTGAAATCACAGCTGATCTGCAAACTCACAATTGACAAAGGTTGTGATTATAGTCTTGATGGAAATAAGATGTCAAGCCTTGTTTTGTGTTTTTATCCTTTTGACAGACATGTATATTACTGTATGGAACAGGCTCTATGCACAGACATGTATATTACTGTATGGGACAGGCTCTATGCACAGACATGTATATTACTGTGTGGGACAGGCTCTATGCACAGACATGTATATTACTGTGTGGGACAGGCTCTATGACAGACATGTATATTACTGTGTGGGACAGGCTCTATGCACAGACATGTATATTACTGTGTGGGACAGGCTCTATGCACAGACATGTATATTACTGTGTGGGACAGGCTCTATGCACAGACATGTATATTACTGTGTGGGACAGGCTCTATGCACAGACATGTATATTACTGTATGGGACAGGCTCTATGCACAGACATGTATATTACTGTATGGGACAGGCTCTATGCACAGACATGTATATTACTGTATGGGACAGGCTCTATGCACAGACATGTATATTACTGTGTGGGACAGGCTCTATGCACAGACATGTATATTACTGTATGGGACAGGCTCTATGCACAGACATGTATATTACTGTATGGGACAGGCTCTATGCACAGACATGTATATTACTGTATGGAACAGGCTCTATGCACAGACATGTATATTACTGTGTGGGACAGGCTCTATGCACAGACATGTATATTACTGTGTGGGACAGGCTCTATGCACAGACATGTATATTACTGTATGGGACAGGCTCTATGCACAGACATGTATATTACTGTGTGGGACAGGCTCTATGCACAGACATGTATATTACTGTATGGGACAGGCTCTATGCACAGACATGTATATTACTGTATGGGACAGGCTCTATGCACAGACATGTATATTACTGTATGGGACAGGCTCTATGCACAGACATGTATATTACTGTATGGGACAGGCTCTATGCACAGACATGTATATTACTGTGTGGGACAGGCTCTATGCACAGACATGTATATTACTGTGTGGGACAGGCTCTATGACAGACATGTATATTACTGTATGGGACAGGCTCTATGCACAGACATGTATATTACTGTATGGAACAGGCTCTATGCACAGACATGTATATTACTGTGTGGGACAGGCTCTATGCACAGACATGTATATTACTGTGTGGGACAGGCTCTATGCACAGACATGTATATTACTGTATGGGACAGGCTCTATGCACAGACATGTATATTACTGTGTGGGACAGGCTCTATGCACAGACATGTATATTACTGTATGGGACAGGCTCTATGCACAGACATGTATATTACTGTATGGGACAGGCTCTATGCACAGACATGTATATTACTGTGTGGGACAGGCTCTATGCACAGCAGACATATTGGAAAGAAATTGGGCCTCTTCCTTACTTCCTTCACAGGTTGTTACCAATGATACTAATGAAGGCTTTGATTGATTGATTGAATATTTTATTAGGCAAAAAATGTAAAACAGCACAGTTACATTTAAAATACTTTGCCTAACAGGTCCGTTCATAAAAGTCCTTGCGGACTTGTTTCCAATGAGGGCCTTGGTATTCAATTCATAGGCATATATAGTGGCACCACAGTTCAAATATCATTACAAAAAAAAATGCAAAAAAATAACACTATGTACAACAAAAAAAAATAAAAAAAAGGGGAAAGAAAAATATGTACAAGAACAGGTGGCGGAGGGTCTGCTGTCTAACGGGAAAATGGTACTGCCTCCTCCTTTGGCCTCCTGAAAGGTGATTTTTTAAGGCTCTTTTAAATGAGCCCAGCGAACTGCGTTTTTTGAGGGATGGAGTTAGACTATTCCAATCCTGGTGGCAGTGCTGTAGAAGGAGAATTTGCCCATGTTTGTTTTATGGGTGGGTGGTACCAAATTGTTGTTAACGCTCCCTCTGGTATTGTGACTGTGGGTGTCGCTAAACTTTTGGAGGTATTTACTCAGATTTGCGGGAATAGGGGGCATATCGGGCAAATTTGCATTTACAATTTTGAAGGCCAGTCCCATTTTTAGTTGTTTAACCCTGTCTTCCACCCTGAGCCAGCCTAGGCTGGCAAAATGGGTGGGAGAAAGGTGGGTCATGGGCCCCAATCCGAGGAGTAGCCGAATCAGTTTGTTTTGGGAGGTTTGAAGCTTAGTCTTCAGTGACACTGAGGTGTTGGAGTACCAGGAGGTGCAAGCATAGTCAAAAAGTGGTTGAATCAGGGCCCCAGAGAGGGTCCTGAGGGCCTGAGGGTTGACAAAAGAGGAAACTCTGCCCATAAATTTGGTTCTCTGGTTTACTCTTTTGACCACCTTTGTAGCCATGCTTTCACCTGTCAGGTATTTGTCAAGAACACAACCCAAATAGGTAATCTCTTCTTTGCTAGAGATAATTGTGTCATCGACTTTGACCTTGAAATCATTTACATCCATCTGTCTGAGGGAATGTTTGGTCCCAAAGAGAATGGATTCAGTTTTCCCAAGGTGTAGTGACAGTTTGTTATCGGTAAGCCAAGTACGGATTTTTGAGAGTTCGGAGCTGAGCGCCTCCTCAACTTGCAACTTGTCCTCTCCCGAGATCAGGAGTGCCGAGTCATCAGCGAACAGGAACAATTTGCAGTTACAGGCAGCATTCATGTCGTTAATGTATAGAAGAAACAGTAACGGCCCTAGAATGCTGCCCTGAGGAACCCCACAGCTCCCGGCTCTGTTCCATTCTGGTTGTTACAATGATACTAATGAAGGCTCTGTTACATTCTGGTTGTTACAATGATACTAATGAAGGCTCTGTTCCATTCTGGTTGTTACAATGATACTAATGAAGGCTCTGTTCCATTCTGGTTGTTACAATGACACTAATGAAGGCTCTGTTCCATTCTGGTTGTTACCAATGATACTAATGAAGGCTCTGTTCCATTCTGGTTGTTACCAATGATACTAATGAAGGCTCTGTTCCATTCTGGTTGTTACCAATGATACTAATGAAGGCTCTGTTCCATTATGGTTGTTACAATGATACTAATGAAGGCTCTGTTCCATTATGGTTGTTACAATGACACTAATGAAGGCTCTGTTCCATTCTGGTTGTTACAATGATACTAATGAAGGCTCTGTTCCATTCTGGTTGTTACAATGATACTAATGAAGGCTCTGTTCCATTCTGGTTGTTACAATGATACTAATGAAGGCTCTGTTCCATTATGGTTGTTAAAATGACACTAATGAAGGCTCTGTTCCATTCTGGTTGTTACAATGATACTAATGAAGGCTCTGTTCCATTCTGGTTGTTACAATGATACTAATGAAGGCTCTGTTCCATTCTGGTTGTTACAATGATACTAATGAAGGCTCTGTTCCATTCTGGTTGTTACAATGATACTAATGAAGGCTCTGTTCCATTCTGGTTGTTACAATGACACTAATGAAGGCTCTGTTCCATTCTGGTTGTTACCAATGATACTAATGAAGGCTCTGTTCCATTCTGGTTGTTACCAATGATACTAATGAAGGCTCTGTTCCATTCTGGTTGTTACCAATGATACTAATGAAGGCTCTGTTCCATTATGGTTGTTACAATGATACTAATGAAGGCTCTGTTCCATTATGGTTGTTACAATGACACTAATGAAGGCTCTGTTCCATTCTGGTTGTTACAATGATACTAATGAAGGCTCTGTTCCATTCTGGTTGTTACAATGATACTAATGAAGGCTCTGTTCCATTCTGGTTGTTACAATGATACTAATGAAGGCTCTGTTCCATTATGGTTGTTAAAATGACACTAATGAAGGCTCTGTTCCATTCTGGTTGTTACAATGATACTAATGAAGGCTCTGTTCCATTCTGGTTGTTACAATGATACTAATGAAGGTCAAACAGAGTCAGGGTGTTGACTCACTGGAAACACTCTGGTTCCCCCTCATGGTTCATTGAGGGGGTTCCGAATGGTCCCTTATGGGTGTGTAACTCTGAGAGTTACGGGGGTCCTTGAAATAAAAAAAAGGTTTTAGAACCACTGTGCTATCATTAATGTGAAGAAAGTAAGTAAGGAAGAGGCCCAATGTCTTGACAAAACGTCTGGTCATATTCTGCAGTGGTGCCATTGCAAAATAGCCACCAGTGACGAGAATGACGAATTCACTATCGCGCCCAGAAGGTCAACGAGACACCCTGCAGAAACCCTGACAGACCTGGACTACGCTGACGACATCTGCCTGCTATCTGACCACGTAAAGAAGGCACAGGAGCTCCTGACCAGAGTGGAGTTAGAGTGTGCTAGGGTTGGCCTCATGCTAAATGCAAAGAAAACCGAGGTCATGACCTCTAACATCCCCCAAGAACATCCGCCCCTAACAACAACAGAAGGCACTGTAACCCACAAAGGAGGTCAGTGACTTTAAATACCTGGGCACATGGGTCGGCTCCACAGAAAAGGACCTTAAGGTGAGGAAAGCACTTGCCTGGAGAGCTCTTAATGGCATGACCAGTGTGTGGAAATCCAACCTCCCCCGACCCATCAAGATCAGTTTCTTCTCTGCGACTGTGGAGTCCGTTCTCCTCTACGGCTGTGAATGCTGGACACTAAAGCAAGCCCTACAGAAGTCCCTGGACGGGTGCTACACCAGAATGTTAGGTGTGGTACTGAACATCAACAAGGACGAGCACATTACCAACAAGCGTCTGTAGGGGGCACTACCAAGTGTATCAGAAAAGATAGCAGTCAGGAGGATGAGACTAGCCGGACACTGACACCGAGAATTCCCGGTCAAAAAGCTGGTACTGTGGGGACCAACACACGGGCATGGATCAAGAGGACGTCCCACACCTACCTACGTGATGTACTAAGGGA
>NC_137605.1:1118200-1143200 GCF_963280865.1 Gymnoscopelus braueri
GAGGAGAGACCACTGCACTGCAACACGTGATGAGACCCAGGAAGCAGCATTATGGAGGCTGATGCAACTACAGTTTAACACTGCAGACCCTCACCCTGTTTAACACACTGCAGACCCTCACCCTGTTTAACACACTGCAGACCCTGTGTTGCCAGGTCTGCTTATTATAATTTCCCCCCAAGATTTTATTTGAAAATAGCAGATCTACAAGCATGCGACGCATTGTGAGCTTGTAGATCAGCTTTTTTCAAATAGCTGATGTATATGTTTAAAGTGCTCATGTGGCCCATAGTCGCTTCTTTTGGGCTTGTTTTCCTAGACCTGGTTGCTTGTTTCTCTCACAGAATCTGGCAACACTGCAGACCCCGACCACAGCCCCTCCCCCTATTGGTTGGTTGTCTAGGAAGTGACAACCGGAAATGGTAGCATTTGGCGGAAGTACCGACCAAGGAAATGACGTTGATGCTTTACCAATCTGTTAACATTCTCCGTGAATGAAACGAGTGTTGTGATTGGTCAAACAATATCGTTTCTGGGGGAAACGCGTACGACGTAAATCCTGTCCACTCAGGACTACCTGTCCACTCTCTGCTTTAGGTGGTGACCAGGCTCTTCTCTAACCTCTTGTTTTAGGTGGTGACCAGGCTCTTCTCTAACCTCTTGTTTTAGGTGGTGACCAGGCTCTTCTCTAACCTCTTGTTTTAGGTGGTGACCAGGCTCTTCTCTAGTCTCTTGTTTTAGGTAGTGACCAGGCTCTTCTCTGACCTCTTGTTTTAGGTGGTGACCAGGCTCTTCTCTGACCTCTTGTTTTAGGTGGTGACCAGGCTCTTCTCTAACCTCTTGTTTTAGGTGGTGACCAGGCTCTTCTCTGACCTCTTGTTTTAGGTGGTGACCAGGCTCTTCTCTAACCTCTTGTTTTAGGTGGTGACCAGGCTCTTCTCTGACCTCTTGTTTTAGGTGGTGACCAGGCTCTTCTCTAACCTCTTGTTTTAGGTGGTGACCAGGCTCTTCTCTGACCTCTTGTTTTAGGTGGTGACCAGGTTCTTCTCTGACCTCTTGCTTTAGGTGGTGACCAGGCTCTTCTCTAGTCTCTTGTTTTAGGTGGTGACCAGGCTCTTCTCTAACCTCTTGCTTTAGATGGTGACCAGGCTCTTCTCTAAGCTCTTGTTTTAGGTGGTGACCAGGCTCTTCTCTAACATCTTGTTTTAGGTGGTGACCAGGTTCTTCTCTGACCTCTTGTTTTAGGTGGTGACCAGGCTCTTCTCTAACATCTTGTTTTAGGTGGTGACCAGGCTCTTCTCTGACCTCTTGCTTTAGGTGGTGACCAGGCTCTTCTCTAACCTCTTGTTTTAGGTGGTGACCAGGCTCTTCTCTGAGCTCTTGCTTTAGGTGGTGACCAGGCTCTTCTCTAACCTCTTGTTTTAGGTGGTGACCAGGCTCTTCTCTAACCTCTTGTTTTAGGTGGTGACCAGGCTCTTCTCTAACCTCTTGCTTTAGGTGGTGACCAGGCTCTTCTCTAATCTCTTGCTTTAGGTAGTGACCAGGCTCTTCTCTAACCTCTTGCTTTAGGTGGTGACCAGGCTCTTCTCTAAACTCTTGTTTTAGGTGGTGACCAGTCTCTTCTCTAATCTCTTGCTTTAGGTAGTGACCAGGCTCTTCTCTAACCTCTTGCTGTAGGTGGTGACCAGGCTCTTCTCTAACCTCTTGCTTTAGATGGTGACCAGGCTCTTCTCTAACCTCTTGTTTTAGGTGGTGACCAGGCTCTTCTCTAGTCTCTTGTTTTAGGTGGTGACCAGGCTCTTCTCTAGTCTCTTGTTTTAGGTAGTGACCAGGCTCTTCTCTAACCTCTTGTTTTAGGTGGTGACCAGGTTCTTCTCTGACCTCTTGTTTTAGGTGGTGACCAGGCTCTTCTCTAAGCTCTTGTTTTAGGTGGTGACCAGGCTCTTCTCTAACCTCTTGCTTTAGGTGGTGACCAGGCTCTTCTCTAACCTCTTGTTTTAGGTGGTGACCAGGCTCTTCTCTAACCTCTTGTTTTAGGTGGTGACCAGACTCTTCTCTGACCTCTTGTTTTAGGTGGTGACCAGGCTCTTCTCTAACCTCTTGTTTTAGGTGGTGACCAGGCTCTTCTCTAGTCTCTTGTTTTAGGTGGTGACCAGGCTCTTCTCTAGTCTCTTGTTTTAGGTAGTGACCAGGCTCTTCTCTAACCTCTTGTTTTAGGTGGTGACCAGGTTCTTCTCTGACCTCTTGTTTTAGGTAGTGACCAGGCTCTTCTCTAACCTCTTGCTTTAGATGGTGACCAGGCTCTTCTCTAAGCTCTTGCTTTAGGTGGTGACCAGGCTCTTCTCTAGTCTCTTGTTTTAGGTGGTGACCAGGTTCTTTTCTAGTCTCTTGTTTTAGGTAGTGACCAGGCTCTTCTCTAACCTCTTGTTTTAGGTGGTGACCAGGTTCTTCTCTGACCTCTTGTTTTAGGTGGTGACCAGGCTCTTCTCTAACCTCTTGTTTTAGGTGGTGACCAGGCTCTTCTCTAACCTCTTGCTTTAGGTGGTGACCAGGCTCTTCTCTAACCTCTTGTTTTAGGTGGTGACCAGGCTCTTCTCTAACCTCTTGTTTTAGGTGGTGACCAGGCTCTTCTCTGACCTCTTGCTTTAGGTGGTGACCAGGCTCTTCTCTGACCTCTTGCTTTAGGTGGTGACCAGGCTCTTCTCTGACCTCTTGTTTTAGGTGGTGACCAGGCTCTTCTCTAACCTCTTGCTTTAGGTGGTGACCAGGCTCTTCTCTGACCTCTTGTTTTAGGTGGTGACCAGACTCTTCTCTAAGCTCTTGTTTTAGGTGGTGACCAGGCTCTTCTCTAACCTCTTGTTTTAGGTGGTGACCAGGCTCTTCTCTAACCTCTTGTTTTAGGTGGTGACCAGACTCTTCTCTAACCTCTTGCTTTAGGTGGTGAACAGGCTCTTCTCTAACCTCTTGCTTTAGGTGGTGACCAGGCTCTTCTCTAACCTCTTGTTTTAGGTGGTGACCAGGCTTTTCTCTAACCTCTTGCTTTAGGTGGTGACCAGGCTCTTCTCTGACCTCTTGTTTTAGGTGGTGACCAGACTCTTCTCTAACCTCTTGTTTTAGGTGGTGACCAGGCTCTTCTCTAACCTCTTGCTTTAGGTGGTGACCAGGCCCTTCTCTAACCTCTTGTTTTAGGTGGTGACCAGGCTCTTCTCTAACCTCTTGCTTTAGGTGGTGACCAGGCTCTTCTCTGACCTCTTGTTTTAGGTGGTGACCAGGCTCTTCTCTAACATCTTGTTTTAGGTGGTGACCAGGCTCTTCTCTAACCTCTTGTTTTAGGTGGTGACCAGGCTCTTCTCTAACCTCTTGTTTTAGGTGGTGACCAGTTTCTTCTCTAACCTCTTGTTTTAGGTGGTGACCAGACTCTTCTCTAACCTCTTGTTTTAGGTGGTGACCAGGCTCTTCTCTAACCTCTTGTTTTAGGTGGTGACCAGGCTCTTCTCTAACCTCTTGTTTTAGGTGGTGACCAGGCTCTTCTCTGACCTCTTGTTTTAGGTGGTGACCAGGCTCTTCTCTGACCTCTTGTTTTAGGTGGTGACCAGGCTCTTCTCTAACCTCTTGTTTTAGGTGGTGACCAGGCTCTTCTCTAACCTCTTGTTTTAGGTGGTGACCAGGCTCTTCTCTAACCTCTTGTTTTAGGTGGTGACCAGGCTCTTCTCTAACCTCTTGTTTTAGGTGGTGACCAGGCTCTTCTCTAACCTCTTGTTTTAGGTGGTGACCAGGCTCTTCTCTAACCTCTTGTTTTAGGTGGTGACCAGGCTCTTCTCTAACCTCTTGTTTTAGGTGGTGACCAGGCTCTTCTCTAACCTCTTGCTTTAGGTGGTGACCAGACTCTTCTCTAACCTCTTGTTTTAGGTGGTGACCAGGCTCTTCTCTAACCTCTTGTTTTAGGTGGTGACCAGGCTCTTCTCTAACCTCTTGTTTTAGGTGGTGACCAGGCTCTTCTCTAACCTCTTGCTTTAGGTGGTGACCAGGCTCTTCTCTAACCTCTTGTTTTAGGTGGTGACCAGGCTCTTCTCTAACCTCTTGTTTTAGGTGGTGACCAGGCTCTTCTCTAACCTCTTGCTTTAGGTGGTGACCAGACTCTTCTCTAACCTCTTGTTTTAGGTGGTGACCAGGCTCTTCTCTAACCTCTTGTTTTAGGTGGTGACCAGACTCTTCTCTAAGCTCTTGCTTTAGGTGGTGACCAGGCTCTTCTCTAACCTCTTGCTTTAGGTGGTGACCAGGCTCTTCTCTGACCTCTTGCTTTAGGTGGTGACCAGGCTCTTCTCTGACCTCTTGTTTTAGGTGGTGACCAGGCTCTTCTCTAACCTCTTGCTTTAGGTGGTGACCAGGCTCTTCTCTGACCTCTTGTTTTAGGTGGTGACCAGACTCTTCTCTAAGCTCTTGTTTTAGGTGGTGACCAGGCTCTTCTCTAACCTCTTGTTTTAGGTGGTGACCAGGCTCTTCTCTAACCTCTTGCTTTAGGTGGTGACCAGGCTCTTCTCTAACCTCTTGCTTTAGGTGGTGACCAGGCTCTTCTCTAACCTCTTGCTTTAGGTGGTGACCAGGCTCTTCTCTAACCTCTTGTTTTAGGTGGTGACCAGGCTCTTCTCTAACCTCTTGCTTTAGGTGGTGACCAGGCTCTTCTCTGACCTCTTGTTTTAGGTGGTGACCAGACTCTTCTCTAACCTCTTGTTTTAGGTGGTGACCAGGCTCTTCTCTAACCTCTTGCTTTAGGTGGTGACCAGGCCCTTCTCTAACCTCTTGTTTTAGGTGGTGACCAGGCTCTTCTCTAACCTCTTGCTTTAGGTGGTGACCAGGCTCTTCTCTGACCTCTTGTTTTAGGTGGTGACCAGGCTCTTCTCTAACCTCTTGTTTTAGGTGGTGACCAGGCTCTTCTCTAACCTCTTGTTTTAGGTGGTGACCAGGCTCTTCTCTAACCTCTTGTTTTAGGTGGTGACCAGACTCTTCTCTAACCTCTTGTTTTAGGTGGTGACCAGACTCTTCTCTAACCTCTTGTTTTAGGTGGTGACCAGGCTCTTCTCTAACCTCTTGTTTTAGGTGGTGACCAGGCTCTTCTCTAACCTCTTGTTTTAGGTGGTGACCAGGCTCTTCTCTGACCTCTTGTTTTAGGTGGTGACCAGGCTCTTCTCTGACCTCTTGTTTTAGGTGGTGACCAGGCTCTTCTCTAACCTCTTGTTTTAGGTGGTGACCAGGCTCTTCTCTAACCTCTTGTTTTAGGTGGTGACCAGGCTCTTCTCTAACCTCTTGTTTTAGGTGGTGACCAGGCTCTTCTCTAACCTCTTGTTTTAGGTGGTGACCAGGCTCTTCTCTAACCTCTTGTATTAGGTGGTGACCAGGCTCTTCTCTAACCTCTTGTTTTAGGTGGTGACCAGGCTCTTCTCTAACCTCTTGTTTTAGGTGGTGACCAGGCTCTTCTCTAACCTCTTGTTTTAGGTGGTGACCAGGCTCTTCTCTAACCTCTTGTTTTAGGTGGTGACCAGGCTCTTCTCTAACCTCTTGCTTTAGGTGGTGACCAGACTCTTCTCTAACCTCTTGTTTTAGGTGGTGACCAGGCTCTTCTCTAACCTCTTGTTTTAGGTGGTGACCAGGCTCTTCTCTAACCTCTTGTTTTAGGTGGTGACCAGGCTCTTCTCTAACCTCTTGCTTTAGGTGGTGACCAGGCTCTTCTCTAACCTCTTGTTTTAGGTGGTGACCAGGCTCTTCTCTAACCTCTTGTTTTAGGTGGTAACCAGGCTCTTCTCTAACCTCTTGCTTTAGGTGGTGACCAGACTCTTCTCTAAGCTCTTGCTTTAGGTGGTGACCAGGCTCTTCTCTAACCTCTTGCTTTAGGTGGTGACCAGGCTCTTCTCTGACCTCTTGCTTTAGGTGGTGACCAGGCTCTTCTCTGACCTCTTGTTTTAGGTGGTGACCAGGCTCTTCTCTAACCTCTTGCTTTAGGTGGTGACCAGGCTCTTCTCTGACCTCTTGTTTTAGGTGGTGACCAGACTCTTCTCTAAGCTCTTGTTTTAGGTGGTGACCAGGCTCTTCTCTAACCTCTTGTTTTAGGTGGTGACCAGGCTCTTCTCTAACCTCTTGTTTTAGGTGGTGACCAGGCTCTTCTCTAACCTCTTGCTTTAGGTGGTGACCAGGCTCTTCTCTAACCTCTTGTTTTAGGTGGTGACCAGGCTCTTCTCTAACCTCTTGCTTTAGGTGGTGACCAGGCTCTTCTCTGACCTCTTGTTTTAGGTGGTGACCAGACTCTTCTCTAACCTCTTGTTTTAGGTGGTGACCAGGCTCTTCTCTAACCTCTTGCTTTAGGTGGTGACCAGGCTCTTCTCTAACCTCTTGTTTTAGGTGGTGACCAGGCTCTTCTCTAACCTCTTGCTTTAGGTGGTGACCAGGCTCTTCTCTGACCTCTTGTTTTAGGTGGTGACCAGGCTCTTCTCTGACCTCTTGTTTTAGGTGGTGACCAGGCTCTTCTCTAGTCTCTTGTTTTAGGTGGTGACCAGGCTCTTCTCTGACCTCTTGTTTTAGGTGGTGACCAGGCTCTTCTCTGACCTCTTGTTTTAGGTGGTGACCAGGCTCTTCTCTGACCTCTTGTTTTAGGTGGTGACCAGACTCTTCTCTAACCTCTTGTTTTAGGTGGTGACCAGGCTCTTCTCTGACCTCTTGTTTTAGGTGGTGACCAGGCTCTTCTCTAACCTCTTGTTTTAGGTGGTGACCAGGCTCTTCTCTAACCTCTTGTTTTAGGTGGTGACCAGGCTCTTCTCTAGTCTCTTGTTTTAGGTGGTGACCAGGCTCTTCTCTGACCTCTTGTTTTAGGTGGTGACCAGGCTCTTCTCTGACCTCTTGTTTTAGGTGGTGACCAGGCTCTTCTCTGACCTCTTGTTTTAGGTGGTGACCAGACTCTTCTCTAACCTCTTGTTTTAGGTGGTGACCAGGCTCTTCTCTGACCTCTTGTTTTAGGTGGTGACCAGGCTCTTCTCTAACCTCTTGTTTTAGGTGGTGACCAGGCTCTTCTCTAACCTCTTGCTTTAGGTGGTGACCAGGCTCTTCTCTAACCTCTTGTTTTAGGTGGTGACCAGGCTCTTCTCTGACCTCTTGTTTTAGGTGGTGACCAGGCTCTTCTCTAACCTCTTGTTTTAGGTGGTGACCAGGCTCTTCTCTAACCTCTTGTTTTAGGTGGTGACCAGGCTCTTCTCTAACCTCTTGTTTTAGGTGGTGACCAGGCTCTTCTCTAACCTCTTGTTTTAGGTGGTGACCAGACTCTTCTCTAAGCTCTTGTTTTAGGTGGTGACCAGGCTCTTCTCTAACCTCGTGGCAGATGAGTGAGGCTGGGACCGAGGGGGAAGTGAAGGAAGAAGACATACTCCCGTTTTCTTTTGTATTACTTCAGTAAAAGTAGAAATACCACAATATTAAAAAATACTCTCAAGTTTTTAAAAGTACAAAAGTATTGTCAATCAAAATATTTCAGTGCCAAAGTAAAAACACCCAGAATTTTTTCCTAATCTAAAATAGCCGTTGGACAAGCTGTAGAGCGGCTATATTGAACAGCCTATAAGTATAAAATAGGGCTCAAGTGGTTGATGTATGTTTTTGTATTCAAATCTGCAAAGTAACTGTAAAATGTAGTGGAATAAAAAAAGGTACAGTATGTGTCTCTGAGATGTAGCGGTATATAAGTATGAAATATAAACTAATAACGGAAATACTCAGATAATGTCAAAGTACCTTGGAATTCTATACTCAAATACTTGAGAACATTTTGTTTTACTTTGCACCACCTGCTATACCCCCCCCTCCCCCTTCCCCCTCCCCCCTACAGATATCTGGACGTCTCATCTCTGAGGAGATGCTGCTATCTGTGTCTCCTCCTCACTATGAGGAGACGTAAAGTGAGGAAGGCTCTGTGCTGCTATCTGCGTCTCCTTCTCCTCACTCAGATTATAATCTATCTGCGTCTCCTTCTCCTCACTCAGATTATAATCTATCTGCGTCTCCTTCTCCTCACTCAGATTATAATCTGTGTGAGGAGGAGACTCAGACTGTAATCTGCACCATTGTTTCCATGCGTCTATGAGAGCCCATGTAACGCAGATTAAAACACAACCTTATTTAAAAACATTACCAGACACTGATGCTCTCCTCTCCTCTCCTCCCACCCCACCACCCACCCACCCACACACCCACACACACACACACACACACACACACACACACACACACACACAATCTACTGAGGTCTCACCGGACGAGAGAGAGAGAGAGAGAGATCACAGATTATAACAGGGCAAATGTCTCTGAAAGGAAAAGTCATGAAGAGGATTTGCATCGAGGAAAATACCACAAGATAAGTCTGTCAAACTGTGTGCGTGCGTGCGTGCGTGCGTGCGTGCGTGTGTGCGTGCGTGCGTGCGTGCGTGCGTGCGTGCGTGCGTGCGTGCGTGCGTGCGTGCGTGCGTGCGTGCGTGCGTGCGTGCGTGCGTGCGTGCGTGCGTGCGTAGAAACACACTACAGCTACAAGACTCAGGTTTCAAGATCAAGGAGTTGTATTGTCATTCCAGGTCCAGAGACCCTCATGGTTCTTTGAGGGAGTTCTAAATGGACCCTTACGGGTGTGTAACTCTGAGAGTGTAACCCTTACGGGTGTGTAACTCTGAGAGTGTAACACTTACGGGTGTGTAACTCTGAGAGTGTAACCCTTACGGGTACGTTTGGTTGCATTTGTACACTCTTAGAGATACGTGGGTCCTTGAAATTAAAAGATTTGAGAAATGAGAACCAAATTACATTACATTACATTACAGTCATTTAGCAGACATTACATTACATTACATTACATTACATTACATTACATTACATTACATAAGAATTCATTTAGCAGATGCTTTTATCCAAAGAGACTTACAGTAAGTGCATTCAACACAGGTAGGGAACAAAACTACTAATCACCAGAAGTCTGAAGTGCATTCTCTTCTAAAACAAGTAACTAAGAGTATACCTAGTGCTAAGGTAAAAGTGACATATATCAGCTACCTACTTTCTTAAACACATGAGACACATAGGAACATCAAATGAGCAAGAGATAAAACAAAGGAGGTTTAAATAGCAAGAGTTCCTTTACATATATACAGGTATATCTGTTTGGAATGAGCTGCCTCTGTGTGTCAGGCAGTCTCTATCTCAATGGTCCTAGACCAGGGGTCTTCAACAGGGGGTCCAGGACCCCTAGGGGGTCCTCAGAGTTACTACAGGGGGTCCACCAAATCTTTGTGTTATGATTTTTTTTTTTACCTTAACCACTTGAACCCTAATATCCCTTTTCTGAGGAGAACTTGAGCCAAAAATAGCAGATCTGCAAGCTCACAACGCCTCGCAGCGCGAGGCGTTGGTTCCCAGTTCGAGGTTCCCAGTTCGATCCCGGGCTCCCCCTGAGTTAGTGTGGAAGTGTCCTTGAGCAACACACTGAACCCCTCACTGCTCCTGATGAGCAGGTTGGTGCCTTGTATGGTTTCCTCCTCCATCGGTGTATGAATGTGTGTGTGTGTGTGTGTGTGTGTGTGTGTGTGTGTGTGTGTGTGTGTGTGTGTGTGTGTGTGTGTGTGTGTGTGTGTGTGTGTGTGTGTGTGTGTGTGTGTGTGTGTGTGAATGTGTGTGTGAATGTGTGTGTGAATGTAATGCACAATCTATGTAAAGCACTTTGGATAAAGCGTTATATAAATGCACCATTTACCATTTATATCCTGGGTTTAAGTTATATTGTGTTTATTCATTTCTCTTACCAAAATCAAGTCAAATCAAATGTCTATCTTTGGGGCAATTTACACTATAAAATCCTAATTTTGAGAATGTACAAATGGAACCAAATGGACCCGTAAAGGTCCATTTTTGTTCCATTTGTACATTATTGGAATGACAGTCCCGTAACTCCTCAAGGACCCCAGGGGGTCCCTGGACCCTATCAGTCTGAAGAGACATGTTCCCAAAAGAGAAGATTACATTTAGCAGACAGATGTATAAGTCAGTGTAGGAGCAGAGGAGACAGAACAGTCGTTAAACATTGTGTCATTGGATTACCTTCCATCTGCTGAGATCAGAGACAAAGTGGAAAAGGCGCGCTCCTCTGAGGGCCGAACTCTGCCAGGCCGGCTTGGCCAAAATGTGGAAATCAGTCACAGCCAATTGGAATGTAATATGAAACATCTGGATCACATGACTCCAACAGAGTTGTGGCAAAAAACGGCGTTTTGCAAAATGGCGGAAAAGGTAGTTGCGTAATGACGCAAAATGTTGGATTGTACGACATACGGTTCAAGAGTTAAACGTGAAGCGACCAGTTATAGCGCCACCATGAGACTGATTTGAAAAGTGCGTTCTACTGGGAGTGTGCGTGCAAGAGATGACAGACATACGATGGACACATGGACAGGACAGGAGCAAAAGCCCTGGGAAGCCAATTGGAGACAATTAACACACATTAAAATGGTGGCCCTATTTTGGGCATATCATATATTTCACTATTTAAAAGAAAGTACTGCTTAAGGTGAAACGGTTCCCAATGTTGCTGAGGACCCACTAGAACCCCTTCAACCCCTAGAACCCCTTCAACCCCTAGAACCCCCTAGAACCCCTTCAAGGACCTTGGAAGGAGAGAGAGAGAGAGAGAGATGTAAGGCTGTAGAGACAGACACCAGGGAGGATGTAATAACACTACTAACACATACACACACACACAGAAAATTACATTTTCTCTCTCGTTCACCACATTAGATCCATTTGGACACGATGCTAAATCTGATCATGTAGGAGCTGAGTGGGGGAGGGGGGGGCAAGACCCCCGATGCAATAAGGTGTATGGAGGGCCGTAGGGACCCCCCCTCCCCTACTATAAACTAATCTTCACATTTCCCATCGCCACGCTCATCTTTTAGCCTCTTGTTTTGTTTGTCCTCGCTGTCAGGAGGAAGACCTCGTACGTCCATATTTAAACATTATTATGTTTTTTCCCCCGTAAATGAATAGCCTACAGCAGGAGTTTAAGGTTGTTCAGACCAAGGAGAGAGAGATGAAGCAGGGACCCCTTAGCTGAGAGAGAGATGAAGCAGGGACCCCTTAGCTGAGAGAGAGATGAAGCAGGGACCCCTTAGCTGAGAGACAGATGAAGCAGGGACCCCTTAGCTGAGAGAGAGATGAAGCAGGGACCCCTTAGCTGAGAGAGAGATGAAGCAGGGACCCCTTAGCTGAGAGACAGATGAAGCAGGGACCCCTTAGCTGAGAGAGAGATGAAGCAGGGACCCCTTAGCTGAGACAGAGATGAAGCAGGGACCCCCTAGCTGAGAGACAGATGAAGCAGGGACCCCTTAGCTGAGAGAGAGATGAAGCAGGGACCCCCACTATATATTGTATAACATTGTGTTGCAGATTAAATTTCATAGCTTCAATGACAATCATCAATTAATGTTTTTTATATTTATTATGTTTTAGACATTAATTACTCAATACTTAGTTAAATTGATCTTTGGCTCTGTACTTGGTTTGCTCTTTTTTCCCCACAAAAGTAGTGAAAATAGCAGATCTACAAGCTCATAGTTCTGCTTTTTGCATAATTGTCATAACTTTTTCCATGTTGACAAATGTTCATACATTTTCCAATTTTTTTTTTAAAGCGATTGGCTGCTATTTCTTAAATATTTTGAAAGTATAAAATTATTATAATTCATACAAGTAATTTATTTATATATTTAAGCCCCCTATACCCGCATATCTGTCTAAATACCTCCAAAAAGTTAGTGACACCCACAGTCACGAAACTAGAGGGAGCGTAAACAACAATCTGGTACCACCCACCCATAAAACAAACATGGGCAAATTCTCCTTCAACAGCACAGCCACCAAGGAATAGTCTAACCCCATCCCTCAAAAAATGCAGTTCGCTGGGCTCATTCAAAACAGCCCTAAAAACTAATCTTTCTGGAGGCCAAAAGAGGAGGTCCCCCAGACGACCCCCCTCCCCTTTTTTGTATATATATTTTTTTGCATGTTTTTTTTTGTATATAGTGTTATTTTTCTATGTATTTTTATGTTGATATTTGAACTGTTTGGTTGCTACTATTATGTCTATGAAATTTATACCAAGGACCCCAACGGAAACAAGTCCGCAAGGACTTTTTTGGTCGGACCTTTTAGACAAAAGTATTGTAAATGTAATTGTGTTGTTTTACATTATTTTTGCCTGATAAAATGTTCAATGAATCAATCAAGCCTGCCCTGTGCAATTTTTGTTGAAGCCTAAAATAAATGTTATTTCTACAAATGTCCAATGTGACAATTAAAGGGAAAGACCACTTTAGTAGAGGTTTGAGTTGTGTAGTTACCTTATAGACCACTTTAGTAGAGGTTTGGGTTGTGTACTTACCTTGCCATGGTGTTACTTCTAAGGTTGACAAGAAATGTAAAATAATTGCTCCATTGATTAGAAATTGTTGATTCAAAATAAGCTCTTCATTGACTTACATTATACAGTGAAACAGCTCTCAAAGTCACTCAAAAACTAAGTTTATTCAGACAATATAGAACATCACCAAACCACTACTGTTTATTTCTTTAATACAAATGTCAACTTCCTGTTGGTTTTACTATTTTTATTAAGAAGAAAAACCCGGACTGGATCTGTGGATCTGAATCTTCAAATAGTAAAATCAACAGGAAGTTGACATTTGTATTAAAACAAAAAAAAACTTTCACTGTTTATGTGCTAAAAGAGTGACTTTGAGAGCTGTTTCACCGTACAATTTAAGTCAAGGAGGAGCATATTTAGAATGATCAATTTCTAATCAATCTTATTTTTGATTTCTTATCCACCTTTGGAGTTACATCATGGCAAGGTAACTACACAACCCAAACCTTTAATAAAGTGGTCTATAAGATAACTACACAACCCAAACCTCTACCACAGTGTCTATAAGATAACTACACAACCCAAACCTCTACCACAGTGTCTATAAGATAACTACACGACCCAAACCTCTACCACAGTGTCTATAAGGTAACTACACAACCCAAACCTCTACCACAGTGTCTATAAGGTAACTACACGACCCAAACCTCTACCACAGTAATCTGAGTTCCCAGAAGTTTTCGCCTGCTCTGGCGAGAAACGTCTGGGCCAGAGCCCTGGTATTTGTGGGCGGGATGTAGCTTACGCTCAGAATCTGAGCGGACACGCCTCTTACCGGTCTGACTCGTCTAAAAAGTCCGACGAGAGGCAAACAGCAGTACACAACAATGGCGGCCGCAATTTCTCAAGGAGAAATTGCTTCCCGTCGATCCTATTTAGATGTAGCACCCACTGCATGTGGATCCCGCCCCCTTTTCCTCATTGGCTGTTGATTTGAATCACAACGCAGTGGCCGCGCCCCTGCTGTCCAAGCTCCGACGCAATGCCTCCCAGACTACTACCACAGTGTCTATAAAGTAACTATACACAACCCAAACCTCTACCACAGTGTCTATAAGGTAACTACACAACCCAAACCTCTACCACAGTGTCTATAAGGTAACTACACAACCCAAACCTCTACCACAGTGTCTATAAGGTAACTACACAACCCAAACCTCTACCAAAGTGCTCTATAAAGTAACTACACAACCCAAACCTCTACCACAGTGTCTATAAGATAACTACACGACCCAAACCTCTACCACAGTAATCTGAGTTCCCAGAAGTTTTCGCCTGCTCTGGCGAGAAACTTCTGGGCCAGAGCCCTGGTATTTGTGGGCGGGATGTAGCTTACGCTCAGAATCTGAGCGGACACGCCTCTTACCGGTCTGACTCGTCTAAAAAGTCCGACGAGAGGCAAACAGCAGTACACAACAATGGCGGCCGCAATTTCTCAAGGAGAAATTGCTTCCCGTCGATCCTATTTAGATGTAGCACCCACTGCATGTGGATCCCGCCCCCTTTTCCTCATTGGCTGTTGATTTGAATCACAACGCAGTGGCCGCGCCCCTGCTGTCCAAGCTCCGACGCAATGCCTCCCAGACTACTACCACAGTGTCTATAAAGTAACTATACACAACCCAAACCTCTACCACAGTGTCTATAAGGTAACTACACAACCCAAACCTCTACCACAGTGTCTATAAGGTAACTACACAACCCAAACCTCTACCAAAGTGCTCTATAAAGTAACTACACAACCCAAACCTCTACCAAAGTGCTCTATAAAGTAACTACACAACCCAAACCTCTACCACAGTGTCTATAAAGTAACTACACAACCCAAACCTCTACCACAGTGTCTATAAAGTAACTACACAACCCAAACCTCTACCAACGTGCTCTATAAGGTAACTACACTCAACCCAAACCTCTACCACAGTGTCTATAAGGTAACTACACACAACCCAAACCTCTACCACAGTGTCTATAAGGTAACTACACAACCCAAACCTCTACCACAGTGTCTATAAAGTAACTACACAACCCAAACCTCTACCACAGTGTCTATAAGGTAACTACACAACCCAAACCTCTACCACAGTGGTCTGGCCCTTTAATGGTCATCCAGAATGACAGGATGGTGACAGGCCTGGTTGTGACTAAATACTAAGTACATTGTATCCATTCTGAACACAGGTTATTATATTAATAATAATTACATTGGATCTATTTGAACAACAGCTTCTTCTTTTCCTCCATTTCCTGAAAAGTAACAGTCATGGACATAAGAGTTTTCCAGCTGACAAAGACGTCTTGTTTCTATAGATAGTGATGTCTCTTTAGAGGAAGGACTTACCGCTCCCCCGCGGCCGTCTAACTGCCGTCTAGTGTTCTTAAATATCTTTCTGTCGGAGAGATAAAGCGCCAAGATTGGTCCACTAGAGGAGAGAGAGAGAGGAGAGAGAGACATAAGACCACTATAGAGGAGAGAGAGGGGCTTCATCTCACAAAGCAGCTGAACTGAAATGCATCCCAGAGGAAACACCGACGCACTGTTCTACCATTTAGCACCACAATGTGAAGCTCACTGACAACATCACAACCTCTAGTAAAACAGAGGGTGTGAGTGATTATCTGATTCCTTAGAATAAGTCTTAAATAGCTCTATATTGTGATAGTAATCATTGTTATAGAGTGTTTGTTCAGTAACATTGTTAAATAGCTCTATATTGTGATAGTAATCATTGTTATAGAGTGTTTGTTCAGTAACAGTGTTAAATGGCTCTATATTGTGATAGTAATCATTGTTATAGAGTGTTCAGTAACAGTGTTAAATGGCTCTATATTGTGATAGTAATCATTACTATAGAGTGTTTGTTCAGTAACAGTGTTAAATAGCTTTATATTGTGATAGTAATCATTACTATAGAGTGTTTGTTCAGTAACAGTGTTAAATAGCTCTATATTGTGATAGTAATCATTACTATAGAGTGTTTGTTCAGTAACAGTGTTAAATAGCTCTATATTGTGATAGTAATCATTACTATAGAGTGTTTGTTCAGTAACAGTGTTAAATAGCTCTATATTGTTATAGTAATCATTGCTATAGAGTGTTTGTTCAGTAACAGTGTTAAATAGCTCTATATTGTGATAGTAATCATTACTGTAGAGTGTTTGTTCAGTAACAGTGTTAAATAGCTCTATATTGTGATAGTAATCATTGCTATAGAGTGTTTGTTCAGTAACAGTGTTAAATAGCTCTATATTGTGATAGTAATCATTACTGTAGAGTGTTTGTTCAGTAACAGTGTTAAATAGCTCTATATTGTGATAGTAATCATTGCTATAGAGTGTTTGTTCAGTAACAGTGTTAAATAGATCTATATTGTTATAGTAACCATTGCTATTGTGTGTGTGTGTGTGTGTGTGTGTGTGTGTGTGTGTGTGTGTGTGTGTGTGTGTGTGTGTGTGTGTGTGTGTGTGTGTGTGTGTGTGTGTGTGTGTTCAGTAACAGTGTTAAATAGCTCTATATTGTTATATTAATCATTGCTATAGAGTGTTTGTTCAGTAACAGTGTTAAATAGATCTATATTGTGATAGTAATCATTACTATAGAGTGTTTGTTCAGTAACAGTGTTAAATAGCTCTATATTGTTATAGTAATCATTACTATAGAGTGTTTGTTCAGTAACAGTGTTAAATAGCTCTATATTGTTATAGTAATCATTGCTATAGAGTGTGTGTTCAGTAACAGTGTTAAATAGATCTATATTGTTATAGTAATAATTGGTATAGAGTGTGTGTTCAGTAACAGTGTTAAATAGCTCTATATTGTTATAGTAATCATTACTATAGAGTGTTTGTTCAGTAACAGTGTTAAATAGCTCTATATTGTTATAGTAATCATTGCTATAGTGTGTGTGTTCAGTAACAGGGGTCTCTCCGTCTCTCCAGCTCTTTAGTAAACACAAAATATCTGTTCAGGCTGGGATAGTAATTTCTTCCAATCAGGAGAGAGAACTCATGCAGGACACAGAATAAACAAGTGAAGTGATTGGATGTGATGACAGCACACAAAATTGGATTTGAAACCATTATCAAATCAGAGCTGATAAATGTGTTCCCTTTCCTGATGTTGGCAACCCACCTGAAATGCATGTTGTGTTTATTAAAGAGCTGGAGAGAAGAGGAGAGACCCATGCTACTGAACAAACACTATATGTTACTGAACAAACACTATAGCATGTTACTGAACAAACACTATATGTTACTGAACAAACACTATAGCATGTTACTGAAAAAACACTATATGTTACTGAACAAAGACTATAGCAAGTTACTGAACAAACATTATGGCATGTTACTGAACAAACACTATGGCATGTTACTGAATAAACACTATAGCATGTTACTGAACAAACACTATAGCATGTTACTGAACAAACATTATGGCATGTTCCTGAACAAACACTATAGCATGTTCCTGAACAAACACTATAGCATGTTACTGAACAAACATTATGGCATGTTCCTGAACAAACACTATAGCATGTTCCTGAACAAACACTATATGTTACTGAACAAACACTATAGCATGTTACTGAACAAACACTATAGCATGTTCCTGAACAAACACTATAGCATGTTACTGAACAAACACTATAGCATGTTACTGAACAAACACTATAGCATGTTACTGAAAAAACACTATAGCATGTTACTGAACAAACACTATAGCATGTTCCTGAACAAACACTATAGCATGTTACTGAACAAACACTATATGTTACTGAACAAACACTATAGCATGTTACTGAACAAACACTATAGCATGTTCCTGAACAAACATTATAGCATGTTCCTGAACAAACACTATAGCATGTTCCTGAAGAAACACTATAGCATGTTACTGAACAAACACTATAGCATGTTACTGAACAAACACTATAGCATGTTACTGAACAAACACTATAGCATGTTCCTGAAGAAACACTATAGCATGTTACTGAACAAACACTATAGCATGTTACTGAACAAACACTATATCATGTTCCTGAACCAACACTATAGCATGTTACTGAACAAACACTATAGCATGTTACTGAACAAACACTATAGCATGTTACTGAACAAACACTATAGCATGTTCCTGAACAAACACTATAGCATGTTCCTGAGCAAACACTATGGCATGTTCCTGAACAAACACTATAGCATGTTACTGAACAAACACTATAGCATGTTACTGAACAAACACTATAGCATGTTACTGAACAAACACTATAGCATGTTCCTGAACAAACACTATAGCATGTTACTGAACAAACACTATATGTTACTGAACAAACACTATATGTTACTGAACAAACACTATAGCATGTTACTGAACAAACACTATAGCATGTTCCTGAACAAACACTATAGCATGTTACTGAACAAACACTATATGTTACTGAACAAACACTATAGCATGTTACTGAACAAACACTATAGCATGTTACTGAACAAACACTATATGTTACTGAACAAACACTATAGCATGTTCCTGAACAAACACTATATGTTACTGAACAAACACTATAGCATTTTACTGAACAAACACTATGGCATGTTACTGAACAAACACTATAGCATGTTCTTGAACAAACACTATAGCTTGTTAAAACACTATAGCAGATCTACAAGCTCACGACAAGTTGCTATGTGCCGCGTTGTGAGCTTGTAGATCTGCTATTTTCACTACTTTTTAAACAAACAAAAAAATCATATTTATGGAAATTAATTGTTTACATTTTCAATTGATGAAAAGCTGTGATCTTTTTGTTTAAACATTTGCATATCATTTGAATTTTTTTTTTTTTTTTTTTAATGGGAAAAAATATATATTTACTCGCGACCCATACTAATTGGGGGTTGGGAAACAGTGGGAAACAGTGGGAAACTCTAAAAAAGCCCATATGGACTGGATGTGGACAGTGTGGGGGCTCTAAAAAAGCCCAGATCCCCCACTCCCAAACACACACACACACACACACACACACACACACACACACACACACACACACACACACACACACACACACACACACACACACACACACACACACACACACACACACACACACACACACACACACACACACACACACACACACTCTACTATCAGTGCTTTTCAACCCTTTTCATATCAAGGTCCATTATTTAAGGGCATTTGAGCCACAGAATCATTTCATTACATTTAGACCCTCAGACCCAAAACTTATAATACTTTGTAATGGTTGGATGGATTGATGTGGTTCCATAGGAGAGATAACAGGCTGACCATCACAATAACTAAGATGTAAATAAGTCATGCAGATGTTTAACTCTTGGACCCGTAATGGTCCATTTGGTTTCATTTTACGCTCTCAAGAGTTAAAGATCTGTCAGGGTCCATTTGGTTACCAACCCGCCATCATGTTCAGCTGGGGACCAGGACCCGGACCAGGACCACCGGTTGAGTTATTGACATTAACCCATTCAATCCAGGAACACATCTACAAATACCTTCTAAATCCTGAGCGTGTTCTGAAAGCCGTAATGTTGCTATAATGATATCAGTGGCTCTCAAACTGTTTCATGTCAAGGACCCCCCCCCCCCCATCTCAAAATATGATGTCCCCCCCCCCCCATCTCAAAATATGATGCCCCCCCCCCATCTCAAAATATGATGTGTCGTCCCCCCCCCCCCCCCCAGAAGCAAGGATTTGAGTTACAAATGTTCGCTTTAAAAATATATATATTTGAAAGAATTGCACACATTTTCATGAATTTTCAAAAATAGCAGATCTACAAGCTCATAGTGCGTTACTCTGTGCCGCACTATGAGCTTGTAGATCTGCTATTCTTGAACACCCAAAGTATAAAATAATGGCCATAGCTCAAATCTAAAGTGACACAGATGCGTTCCCTCTCTCTCTCAGACCAGTTTGGATGAGGGGGGGAGGGGGGGGCACATGGGTATTTTAGCAAGAAAGATGAGCGTGCTGCTAAGCTAAGCTAAGCTAAGCTAAGCTAACATAAGCATGGTTGACAACCAGATTAGAACACTGGATAAGGGATTGGAGGGTGTTTCATGTGAGGGGGGGGGAGGGGGCGGGGGGTACTACGTGACAACAACACTGATAAGGGATTTATTTTTCTTCATGTGAGGACAGACAGATGTGAGTGGTCCTAAAGCCCTGAGTGTTACGTTAACGCACTTAATGTTACACTGATACTTGTATTGTATGTGTAATCTGACACACATAGATTAGGAGAATCACACACACACACACACACACACACACACACACACACACACACACACACACACACACACACACACACACACACACACACACACACACACACACACACACACACACACACACACACACACACAGAAGGGATAACAGTGAAAAGGGGAAAGAGGGATGTTCCTCTGATCTGTGTAAATCCCTGAGTATCTCATGTTAAATCCTCATAATGTGGATTAAGACCTGTTGAAACATACATGTATCTATATACTATAGTCTGTTTCATGTATCTATATGTTACCGGGAAATTGGAGAACCAGGGAAATTGGAGAAGGAGCTCGTTTTCACCGCCCCCCCCCCCAAGCAATTCTGTAGAACTAACACTAGAAGGCAATGCAAGCCACGAGGCTTCCCAACCACAGTGCACTAACATATATGGCCCCGACCACACACGCACGCACGCGCACGCAAACGCGCTCATGCTTTCAATTTGGTTTATTGAAAGCATGACTGTTAAGATCATTTTATTGTGTTCTGGCTTTTAACATTTGTTTTAGTTTATCCCTGACACACACACACACACACACACACACACACATGGATAGGGATCCATGAAAAGATCTATTCTCTCCCTATCGGGCCCGGAGGCGCTCGGGAGTGCCTCCTCGGCCTCAAGCTCTGCTGAGTCGGCGCACCTCCGTCATGGACAGTAACTATTATCACGTGTGCGTGTGAACGCGTGCTCAGCGTTCCCCTAGCGTAGCTTCCTGGTTGCTATGTGGGGGGAACAAAGCCCCGAAGCCCCGCGCCTAAAAACGAGCGCTCCGTTTTCAATTTCCCTGGTTCTCCAATTTCCCTGTGACATATATACTATAGTCTGTGTTGAAACATAGTATCTATATACTATAGTCTGTGTTGAAACATACATGTATCTATATTAGGGGTGCACCGATTTATCGGCCTTACATCGGTATCGGCCGATATTAGCCTCGTTGACTGCCATCGGTGTATCGGTGAATAACTTGACTGTCACCGATGGCAGCGGCCGATGTTCACTGACTGAGTGACTGTGCTTAATATGATGTGTTTTCTGCAGCCTACCAAACTGCAGTTCCAGATTAGATCCCTAGGTGGTGGTATAATACTACACTCACACGCCAAAGAACCACTGCACATGCGCAGTAGGTACTACATGCGCTTCATGTTTACACAAACAAAAAAAGAGACGATGTCTGCTGTGTGGGATTTCTTCACCGTCTCAGAGAAAGATCGCCGTTTAGCAGTTTGCAAGACTTGTTCTAACGACATTTCAAGAGGGGGTAATACCACCAAGGATTTCAACACCTCAGACCTGAAGGCTCATTTGAAAAGTAGACACATTGAAGAATATAATGACTTCCTGAAAGCTGACCAGAAGCGGCGAGATGTACAGGCTCGTCTGGCTGCCAACAAATCCACCAGTAGGCAGACAGACAAAACTCCGCCGATAGCAGCAGCATTTGATAAAGGGAAAAAATTCCCCTCAGATAGTACCAGAGCTAAAGACCTAAATAAGAAAGTTATGGAGTTTATAGCATTAGACGACCAGCCTTTCTCTGTTGTGGGGGATGTGGGGTTTCGAGCCTTGGTGGAGCACATGGAGCCCCGCTACACACTGCCCTGTCGCAAAACATTTGCTGAAGTTTGTCTCCCCGAATTATACCACGTTGTGGCCGGCCACATCCACGAGCTTCTGGCTGGTGACATCCCTGCCATCAGTTTTACTACTGATATTTGGAGTTCAGACGTTAGCCCTATGAGTATGCTTAGCCTCACGGCACAGTGGGTTGACAAGGAGTTTAACCTGGTCAAAGCAGTGTTACACTCACAGGAGTTCACAGGCTCCCACACTGCAAATGCTATCTCAGAGGCTTTTGAGAACATGTTTGAAACATGGAAAATACCAAAGTCCAAAGTCCATGCTGTCGTGAGGGATAATGCCAGAAATATGGCGAAAGCTATGAAGGACAGTAATCTGACTAGTTTTGGTTGCATGGCGCACTCTCTGCAACTAGTGGTTCATGATGGCGTTCTGACCCAGCCTAGCGTCTCGAGTGTGTTGGCAATATGCCGAAAAATAGTCGGCCACTTCAAACATTCACCCCTTGCCTACTCGCGCCTGCAGACTGTACAGGCGATACCAAAAAGATTACAGCAAGATGTCCCCACTCGCTGGAACAGCACATATCTCATGATGGCCAGCCTTCTGGAGCAAAAGCATGCACTCGCTGCATACGCAGTTGACCACGACCTCCCCGCAAACCTCACTGCACAACACTGGGGATTAATTGAAAACTTAATCTCACTTCTCTCCCCATTTGAACAACTGACGAGAGATATCAGTGCATCAGAGGCGTCGGTTGCTGACGTGATCCCCTCGGTGAGAGCGCTGATACGTCTTTTAAGCAAGGCTGTTGCTACAGACCATGGTGTTAAAACAACAAAGACGGCATTATTAGAGTCTATGAAGAAACGGTTCAGTGAGTACGAGTCTGATCCCACTTTCTTAATTGCAACGTTACTGGACCCCCGCTACAAGGACCGATACTTTGACGAGGATGTTAAGCTGCGAGCCCGAGCAGCACTTGACGCGCAACTGGTGGACACTGTGGATGAGGCGCGCGTGGATGAGACGCATGGAGAGGGTGCTGCGACGAGCGACCACCCACAGCGCAAGAGGGCACGAACAGACGAGGAGGAGGAACAGGAGCGACCCAGTCTGCACGACATGTTTGAGGAGATTCTGCAGGAAAAGGGACCAGAAATGCCAAGGTAAGGTGTATTTTGTAATCTCTATTATTGTTGTTATTATGTTGCTGTTAGCGCTATATTGTGGAGTGTGGACCACACTTGCATTGCACTGCTTGTAGCCTACCTGTATGGATAGTGACAAATAAAACCTCTTTATTCTTTATTCTTTATTCTTTAAGGACGAGGGTGGCAGAGCAGCTGGATAGTTTCTTTGCAGAGGCCCCCATTCCCAGAAATGATCCTGCACTCAAATATTGGCAGGAATATCACCATCGTTTTCCAGCACTGGGGCAAATGGCCCGCAAATACCTGTGTGCCCCATGCACAAGCGTGGACAGTGAGCGGCTGTTCAGCACTGTGGCTCACGTTTTGGATGAGAAGAGAAATAGGCTGACCTCTGACAAGGTAGAGATGCTCGTCTTTGTAAAGAAAAACATGCATCTTACCAAGAAGTAGAGGCCCACTATTAGGGAAGTCTTTTTTTTTTGTCTATTTGTTTTGTTAAAGACTGAGGCCCATGTTCAACTCCGCCAGCCTACTGCAATGGAAACACAAGGTGTATTGTATGAAAAATACAAGGGATGAAACTGTGAAAAATAGCCCTATTTGACTTTGTATTTGTTTTATATTGCTTTTCTTTCTTATCGCTTTTAGATATTATTTAATTTAATTTGTTTAACAAAATATTCGTATTGGGCTGTTATTTAATTTGTTGAAATTGGCCTGTTACTGTAAGTACAGAAGCATTTGTCATTGAGTAGGTAGTTGTATGGCAGGCAGTTTTCATAGAAAACATTTGTATTTTATTTTTTTGTAATCAGAGCCTATTGTGTTGTTGCACTGTTGCACAGCAGGCTATGAGTAGCACTGCACCTTGACTTGAATGTGTATGGTCTTCCCTAAGGGTTAATGGCTGCTAGTGTTTTGTAAGGCTGCATTGCAAGCTTTGTTTGTTTACAGTTGAGATGATGTCTTGAATAAGCCTGGTGTTACTGTTAAATGTTTGGCTGAATATGTGTCCATGTCCATCCATGGCATCTAAAGTTGCACCTTTTCATATTTTTCAAGTGAGTACTACTGACCACATTGATGCTGACCAACCATGATACTGACATGATTCTGACCATGATACTACTAGTACTGACAAATGACCATGATACTGACTGACATGATACTGACATGATACTGACATGATACTGACATGATACTGACCATAATACTGACATACTGACCATGATACTGACATGATACTGACCATAATACTGACATACTGACCATGATACTGACATGATACTGAGTTACTGACCATGATACTGACATACTGACCATGATACTGACCATGATACTGAGTTACTGACCATGATACTGACTTACAGACCATGATACTGACATGATACTGACCATCATACTGACATGATACTGAGTTTACTGACCATGATACTGAATTACTGACCATGATACTGACAGTGACAAGATACTGACCATGTATTATTTGTTTGCAACAGAGACTGTGGTGACTGAAAGAAGGCTATTTAGCTGGATGTGAAGCAATCTGTCTTCTCTTCTGTAAGAGTTACATATTAATAAAGAGATTGTTTCATACATCTTATTGAATTTGTGCTCATTAAAAGTGATAAAGGGCTGAAATGATTTAAAATTGTGCTTTTTAAATACTTAATTTATTTTCCTGGCATAAAAGGGTGAATGAATAACAACATAAACAAACATCGGTATCTGTATCGGCTATTGGCTAAATTGTTATTTTAAACATCGGTATCGGTATCGGCCAAGAATTTCCATATCGGTGCATCCCTAATCTATATACTATAGTCTGTGTCGGGTGGAATCCATATCTGTTACAATTCAAGAAATGTAAAATAATTAAATAACCTTTGTTCCACTGTAGTTATTTAGTCACAAAGCTCATGTTAATACTTTTCATTGGTTACATTACATTAGAGTCATTTAGCAGATGCTTTTATCCAAAGAGACTTACAATAAGTGCATTCAACATAGGTAGGGAACGAAGCTACTAATCACCAGAAGCATTAAGTGCATTCTCTTCTAAAACAAGCAACTAAGAGTATACCTAGCGCTAAAGTAAAAGTGACATATATCAGCTACCTACTTTCTTAAACACATAGACAAATAGGAAAATCAAATGAGCAAGAGATAAAACAAATAAGTGTAACGAATAAACAAGATCCAATAAAACAATAAAACAAGAGCTCGTACAACTAGTTAACAACAAGTAGGCAAGGCGAAGAGGAAGGGTAGTGTTTCCTGAAGAGGTGGGTTTTCAGCCTGCGGTGAAAGATGGGCAGTGACTCTGCTGTCCTGACATCAGTGACTCTGCTGTCCTGACATCAGTGTCTCTGCTGTCCTGACATCAGTGACTCTGCTGTCCTGACATCAGTGACTCTGCTGTCCTGACATCAGTGTCTCTGCT
>NC_137605.1:1148200-1150151 GCF_963280865.1 Gymnoscopelus braueri
TTGTAAAACAAACATGTCTTAACTGAAATCTGTGCTTCTGGAGGGGGGGGGGGGATAGCAGATCTACAAGCTCACAACGAGGACAGAGTACAGCAACTTGCTATGGGCCTAGTCTACAAGATACGACACAACATTGGGATCCCCCTGTACCTGTCTAGATACTTCAAAAACGTAAATGAAGTCCACGATCACAACACCAGAGGTAGTTCCACTGATCATGTTCAACCCAGATTTGGCACAACAAAAGGAATGAACTTGTTCTCATGCTATGCAACAACAATGTGGAATGCCCTAAAGGACCTACCTAAAGGAGTAAAAGAGTGTAAAATCCTAAAGGAGTAAAGGAGTGTAGAACCCTACTCACTTTCGAAACTGCCCTAAAAAAAACACCTTCATGAGGCTGACATTCCAAACTGGCCCCTGTCTGTCAAAGTCTAAACCTACCCCCCCCCCCTCCCCCCCCCTTTGATTGTATGACGTTCTGTATAGTAGTGTATATCTGTCTGTCAAAATAATCCCCACCCCCCACTCTGACAAGCATTGGAATAGTAAGTATTGCATCTAGCTTGGCTCAGTTCCACAGATAAATATTGTTGACAATAGCCGATCTACAAGCTCACAGCTTGTAGATCGGCTATTTTCACAACGTTTGCCTCTTTCTTATGGTCTTAAAAGTAATTAAATTGTTATTTTATAAATGAACAGATACCCTGTATACACTTATACTGTATGTTTGTGTGTTTACTGTTGAGTGAGGAAACAATGTTGCACATTAAAGCTAATCATCTAGGGACCCCCTCGCAAAATAATCTGGGGACCCCCTGGGGATCCTGACAGCACTTTGGGAACCACTGGTTACATCATCAAACACACAAAGACAACAATGTAACCAGAATGGTGTCAAGCTGTCAGTCAAACTATGTTCTCTACAATCAGCCAGCAGCTCAACTCAAAGCAGCAGGAAACAAATGACATTAAAATACAGGATATATATATATATATATATATATATATATATATATATATATATATGATATATATATATATATATATATATATATATGATATATATATATATATATATATATGAAACACGCTACATTAAAATACAGGATAAATATGCAAATATCATTGGAAAACTGTAGCCATTTTATCGATGTTGACATTTGTATATCTATGATAGTCTTGGCTGCACCCCCCCAGAGCGTCTGCACTTTCACCAGTAAAGCCTGTACTTCTCCCTACATGTACAGGACATAAATATAAGGTGCTTAAACTGTTGCCCCAAATATTAACTAGCGGTCCGGTGTCTTTGTTCACTGTATTAGTCAATATTTTCCAATAGATATGTGTTTTAATACCGTCTGTGTCGGATTCTGTCGGAAGTTCCCTGTGTTCCTCAACGGGCGGTAGTGACGGGGTCGCGTCAGGTGAGAGCCGGTATTACACTCAATGTAAACAGGAAGTAAAAATGGCGTTCGGCCACAGACGGGATTAAAACACATTTATCAAAAAAGAATCGAACTAATACATTGAACAAAGACTCCGGACCGCTAGGTAACATTCAGGGAAACCGGGTAAGAACCTTATATATTTATTTTGTACATATATGGAGAAGTACGGGCTTTACTGGTTAAAATACAGGACGCCCTGGGGGGGTGCAGCCAAGACTATCATAGATACGAAGGTAAAAGTCAGACTCGATCAAATACATTATTGATCCCAGGCTAGGAAAGCTGTATCCATATAAATATCATGTTTGACTCACCATGCATGGCTGCTATTATGCTTCTTCTCTCTTCATAAAGTCCATAAATCCAGATAAATGTCAGAAGTTCTCATGAGCTGTAGCCTCTCTCTGCTGCTCCACAGCCCCACAGACACACCTGTTCCCCGGCCTGGGGGGTCTCACAGCGGGGGGTCTGCCTGGTTCTCCATCGGTCCCTCCGCT
>NC_137605.1:1155351-1165351 GCF_963280865.1 Gymnoscopelus braueri
ACCTTCTCATCCCATCTCATCCCATCCTGGAGCTGGAGCGCCGCCAGCAGCTAAAAAGCCCAAATTGGTCGGGGCCTAGCGGTCCTGTTTAATGGTATCCTGGGCCGTGACAAGGGGCTCATTTTTAAACGGGTGCTGACCGGAGCGACAGCGCGGGGATGGCGATGCGGGCCGGAGACTTTTTCTGCTGAGCCAGGAGAAACCGGCACCGCCAGGCCTGGGCCGCGTTAATTATCCAACGTCTTCATCTGGCTTGTTTTATGTACACACTGAACATTACTGCACACATTTATTCTGCCGCCATCATCAAATCTCATACCCCCCTCCCCCTCCCCTCCACCTCCCCTCCCCTCACCCTCTCCTCTCCTTCTCTTGCTGTTATGTTTTACAGCAGAGATGTCTCAGCACATATTATACTGTACACTTTACTGTACGTCTTGGCCTCCTCAGACCAGAGCTGGCATCTCATCTGATCCCCCCCCCCCCACCCCCCCGACCGGCTGATTGGATGAGATGGAGGTTGATAACAGGAAGTGACACGGAGGAGGGAGGGAGGGGTGGAGGTGCCCCCCCCCCCGGGGACCAATGGAGGAGTGAGCAACTCAATTATAGGAGCAAACTGTCTCAGACAGGGTGGGGGGGGGTGGGGGTGCAGCCCTCGTCATATAGCTGCAGGGGGGGGGGGCAACACTGTCTCACTCCCCAAAAGGCATATTGTGACTTTGAGACCAAACGTCAACATGTGACATGAAGGGAGGGCAAATAAGGCACATGTTGACTTTTGGGAACTTCTGCGTTTATAGCAAAGTGGAACTTCAGTTGCTCGCTCGGCGGTGCCAAGGGAGGCACCGCCGAGCGAGCTAAAGCGAGCGAGTCGCCGCGCCGAGCGTCGTGAAGTCCGCTTTGAGCCGACTCAGCGCCGTCCGAGTTATGGCACAAGAGCCACAGAATCGTAAATCATATATTCCTCATATTCTGACTTGTGTCAGTCAGGCCGACAGAAACAGACAGACAGACAGTCTTCATTCTGCTACAGGGCATGGTGACATGTGTCACTGATGTTCTGTCATTCATGATTCACCATGTCTGTCTGACACACACACACACACACACACACACACACACACACACACACACACACACACACACACACACACACACACACACACACACACACACACACACACACACACACACACACACACACGCACTTTGTTTCATCCAGTCAGGGAGGTTTGGCCGAGTGATCATTCATTCCATCATCATTCTACCCATGCAGCCACGCCCCCTACATGCAGCCACGCCCCCTACAGGCAGCCACACCCCCTAAAGTCCAACTATCAGAGCCTGCATTCTCTCTTGTGACCAGCGGGGTGATCAGAGTTGTTCCAATACAGATAACAGTATCGAAAAAGCTGCCGATGCAGCTGGTAGCGATACCAGCAATGCTGGTATTGGTATTGGTATTGGTGAGTACGCTAGTCTATGCCATTCCAATACCACGTAATTGATCAGGATTATTTAGTATTTTGAATGCTTCAGTTGCTGTTGCACTACTTACTGTGTGTTGCTCTGTACATCTCTACTTGTGATCAGCGGGGTTGAACCGCGCTCCTCGTCAACACATTGTTCCTGCTCAAAAGCCTGGCAGTACGGCGTGGTACCGCCTACAATGAGCGCTGCACCACTGGTTGTGACTAAATAATAAGAACATTGAATCCATTGGAACACAGCTTTGTTTTTTCTCCCAACCATTTCCTGAAAAGCAACGGGTTTTGGACTATGGGGTTTTTCCACCTGACGGAGAGGATTTCCAGCCCAGCTTTATCCAGAGTCATTGAGTACATAAAGTGCAATCATGGTTCTTTGCTGCTAAAGAGCTGATAAGACGGCCTGGTATTCTATTCATAGAGAGAAGTGATTTGTTTCAGCCAAGGAGGCAGGTAAAGAGGGATGAAAACCACACGCCCAACCAGCGCTGTTCTGGTGCTCTTTTCATTTCAATCAAGAAAAACAAGTCTCGTTTCCTGTTCAATCAGGCGTGTTATAAAAATAGTCGCTCCCAACCAGGACCTGGTTGACATAGCCCTGTCATCTCCACTGCCACCACGTTTCAAACATGTCAAGTTATTTCTCTATTTATAATTATTCCAGCTATTCTGGCAAAAAAGAAAAAGGAAGCTTGTTGTGTTGTTTTTGCTAGGCTTGTTTTTCTTGACCACAATGTTAGAATTTAAATGAGATAGCATGTAAGTTATTTAAGATGCCGGTATCCTGTAGTATGAGAGTATATTGTTTGCATTCAATGTATGTGATTACCTTGCTGATTATAAGCCACTATAGATAAGGGTGTCAGCTAAATGGCAACATGTGTTAATTATAATAGTATTATTTTGATTATTGCAAGACACTTAACGCCTAACTGCTACCCCCCCCCCCCTTCACCCCCTCTCAGACAAGCTCTCATCACGATCATCTGAGCAGCGATCAGCTGGGTGAAGCTGAAACAAAGGTGTCCCTTTCCCTTCATTCAGTCAGAAGGAGGGGTCAGGCTCTTATTGGACTATAATTAATTTCAGAGCGGTGTGAATTCCTCCAGTGACCTCTCAGTCTAAATAAATAAGTGTTCCTTAATCACAAATCAATGCTGACGTTGTTGCAGCCAAACAGCCTGAGAGAAGGAGACACACCTTGGCCTTACACTGTTCTCAATACACTATACATTATAAACACTATACATTATAAACACTATACATTATAAACACTATAAACACTATACATTATAAACACTATACATTAAAAACACAATACATTGAAAACACAATACATTATCACTGAAAGAGCCTAGTCGGCACTAGCAGCGCATGGTGGAAGAAGTACTCTTGTTTTTTACTCAAGTACCACAATGTAGAAATACTCTCTTACAAGTAAAATGATGTAAGAAGGCAAAGCTCTCAATATTATGTTTATTTTTATTAAAGGATCCCCATTAGAGACACATGAATGAGCCACTAGTCTACCTGGGGTCCTGAACAAAGCAAATACAATACAGATGTACAACTAAAAATACAAATAAAAGTAAAATGAAACGAAATAAATGAACAATAAAATTGGATACAAAAAGACAAATTGACATTATAAAATCAAATCCAACAGTCCAGTCAGATTAAACAAATACACAAATAACAGTTACATACTTGACAAGTTACTTGCAAGGTATCTCTTGATGTGTTTTTGACAAAGTACTCTATGAGGAGTATGAGGAGAGTAGACCTCTCCCTTAGAGATAGAGTGAGGAGAGTAGACCTCTCCCTTAGAGATAGAGTGAGGAGAGTAGACCTCTCCCCTAGAGAGAGATAGAGTGAGGAGAGTAGACCTCTCCCTTAGAGATAGAGTGAGGAGAGTAGACCTCTCCCTTAGAGATAGAGTGAGGAGAGTAGACCTCTCCCTTAGAGATAGAGTGAGGAGAGTAGACCTCTCCCTTAGAGATAGAGTGAGGAGAGTAGACCTCTCCCTTAGAGATAGAGTGAGGAGAGTAGACCTCTCCCTTAGAGATAGGATGAGGAGAGTAGACCTCTCCCTTAGAGATAGAGTGAGGAGAGTAGACCTCTCCCTTAGAGATAGAGTGAGGAGAGTAGACCTCTCCCTTAGAGATAGGATGAGGAGAGTAGACCTCTCCCTTAGAGATAGAGTGAGGAGAGTAGAGCCTCTCCCTTAGAGATAGAGTGAGGAGAGTAGAGCCTCTCCCTTAGAGATAGAGTGATGGATGGATGTAAAAGTACTGAGTTATAAACTTTACTAGACTAAAACTGCAAAAGTACCAAAGTTCTTTAAATACTATGCTTCTCACCTTAAAGTGTGTGTGTCTACGGAAACTTCCAAATCCACTAGGTTTTTCTTTAAGGACAGTAGGACACATAGGGAATGTCCTATCAGGACAGGAGGACAGGTGACAGAACGTCCTCAAACAGACAACATCACTGCCATCAATCAGCTTGTCTCCACCTGTCACCTCTCCTCATCTCAGCGTGCCGCCGTCTGAATGGCCAATGAGATGACGGCCGTCTGAATGGCCAATGAGATGACGGCCGTCTGAATGGCCAATGAGATGACGGCCGTCTGAACGGCCAATGAGATGACGGCCGTCTGAACGGCCAATGAGATGATGGCCATCTGAACGGCCAATGAGATGATGGCCGTCTGAACGGCCAATGAGATAGAAGGAGAGAAAGAAAAATACATACATTAAAAAAATATATATGTATAGTGAAAATAGCTGATCTACAAGCTCAAAACGCATCGTAATGTAACAAGTTGTGTGAGTTTTAGATCGGCTATTTTCTGTATTTCCGGAATAGGGTTTTTAAAGTGGTTAATCCACTAATAGGGTCCACTTAGCACTTGCCATCGCAAAAAACATACTTCTGTACAATTTGCAAACTGTAAATAAAAACATGTTGAATCATTTTGCTTTATTTGTTTGTACATACATCCGAGTACAGAGACTCAGTCCTGTGTCTCTCTTCCCCCACGGCCCCTCAAAGTTCTGAGGGTCCTGTTGCCGTGGAGATGGCAGCCAGGGCGGGGGAGGGGGGGGGCGGGTTGTGGTGCCCTGACCCTCTACCGTGTCTCCAAAAGGGTAATGAGCCTCACGGTTCGATCCCCAAATGAACACTGTGTGTGTGTGTGTGTGTGTGTGTGTGTGTGTGTGTGTGTGTGTGTGTGTGTGGGCGGACAAGAGGTTCAGGCCGTTCCCGCGGTAATGAGGTTCCAACGCAGTGCTCTGACAAAACCACACACGCACACGCACACGCACACACACACACACACACACACAGTATTACTATACCTGTGAGGACATCAACACTTTAGGACAGCCATTTTATGAATGCCGTTACAAAATATATATATTTTGCCATTTTAACCGTAAGCCTAAAGCCGAAAAACAGCAGATCTATAAGCTCACAACGCGTTGCGCTGCGACGCGTTGTGAGCTTATAGATCAGCTATTTTTCGGTGCATGAGACTGGCACGCAACTAAATATAAATCATGTTTAACTCTAATTCCAATCCCTAAACCTAACCTCTAAATGTCTAATCCTAACCTGAATGTTTTTCTAATTGTTAACTCTTTGACTGCCAGAGTATTTTCATAAAGTACTCCCCCAGTGCCAGCAATTTTCGTGTTTTTTTATTTTTATATTTTGAATTTTTCTCATGAAAATAATTTAAGGACACATAATGTAAAGACCCAGCACAAATCCGCCACTAGAGCGCAGCACATGACAGCTTTGATCATGTCGTTGGGTCTCTCTCACCCTTCTTCATAGATTAGACAAGGAAAAACATGAAAACGGATGTGACGTCCCCCCCATTGTTTTGATCGGCGAAAATTACGTTGTGATATACGACGGCGATGACTGATCGTCACCCAGACCATAGATTATAGAAGAGAAACTGTCCGTTTGTCCGTCATACCGTGTGAAAGACCGTTTATTTACCTATTTTGGACGAAAATGACTGGGGAAAAGAATCAAAAACCGGAAACGGAATCCAGGTCATGAAACCGGATGCAGATGTCCGTGAAGTAAGTGGAACTCGAGAATAACATTGAATATTAAGCAGCATAGCGCAATCAGAGATTAAACAATGAACGCGCGTCCAGCGCGTCGAGCGCGTCGACGGCCAACTGGACAAAGTAGCACTTGACGCGTTATCGCGTCGTCCGCAGTCAAAGAGTTAACATATCTCTAAAAAAAAAGTAAACTATAAAACAACCATTTGTCTTGTGAGGAGCAGGAAAACGGTCCTCACAATGTAGATTTCTTCAAATTCTACTATACTTGGTCCTCGGAAGTATAGTAATACAAACACACACACACACACACACACAGCCTTCTGTCTCCATGTATAGATTATTCTCTCTCTCTCTCATGAGTGCAAAGCGTTCAGATATCATGTCTGTCAGAGGGAAACCTTGTATCAGAACTGTTACCGTACTTCACGGGATATGATCAGACAGAACAGAACTTGTTCCCATGGATCAACTGTAGATATTATTTAGTCACATACTTTTCATTGGTTCAAGATTCATAAAACACACAGACAGACACACTTAAAACAACGTCAGAAATCGCTAAAACAACAGATCTACAAGCTCACGGCAGGACGCTTGCGACCCGTTGTGAGCTTGTAGATCGGCTAGTTTGTGTTACTTTCGTGTGACTGCCGTAGTATGACGAAGTGGGACATGAATTTATGAAAAAACATACCAAGTTGAAATGTGGAGATAAGAGGTTTAATGTCTCTCTCTCTCTCTCTCTCTCTCTCTCTCTCTCTCTCTCTCTCTCTCTCTCAGTTTTAATTTGTTTTCACAGCCAATTGGTAATCAGATATCTCCGCGGCTCTCGTCTTGACAAGTGCCTAGCTAGCGTTGTAGATATTATGCACACAGAGCGCTTGTGTCCGTCAGCGCGCTGCGCTGCGCGGGGTAAACAAAGAGAAAGGCGACACCGCCGCCCCGGCCTGACACTTTGAGGTCAGAGACTCTCTCAGCTGCTCCTCCGCGGCGCTGATTAGCCGCTATATACGCTACGCTAGCAGTTGGTTGAGGAGGTCACGGCGGTACGGCTCAGCGTAGCAGCAGCGCTAATACATCCGGAGAGCTAATTAAGAGAGACGCGGCGAAGCAACTAAACAAAACAACACATCAGCCCACGTTAAATGTTGACTGATAAGGAGCTGAGCGCTGCACAACGCCATGTGTACTCCATGTGTACACCCCCCCCCCCCCTCCTTGTCACTGCAGGCTGCTGAGGAGAAGGAAGGTATGTGTGTGTGTGTGTGTGTGTGTGTGTGTGTGTGTGTGTGTGTGTGTGTGTGTGTGTGTGTGTGTGTGTGTGTGTGTGTGTGTGTGTGTGTGGGTGGGTGGGTGGGTGGGTGGGTGGGTGTGTGTGTGTGTGTGTGTTTATCACTATACCAAACGTCCCCACAAGTATAGTACAATTTTAGAAACAGACATATATTTTTTTTGATTAAGAGATTGAGGTTTACAATTAGAAAACAGACTGAGGTTGACGTTGGGTTATAAGGTAACCCTGATCTCACAACACGGTGAAATATCACGGATTGACATTCCGTACATAGACGACTAGAAAACCAGAAAAGCCGTGGATTCTGGAGCCGCCAATCCCCTCCGTTGACCATGTTACGTTTTGGAACATGTCGGAGGAGCGCAGTCTCAAGCGAACTGGAGCCACGTGAGGGACCACTGAGCCAGCTAAAGCCAGCGAGTTGCTGTGCTGAACGTTGCGACGTTCACTTGAGCCTACTCAGTGCCGTCCGAGTTAGTTAAAAATTGTAGATCTACAAATAGAGCTTTTTTTTCTCGCTTTAGGCTTAAAGTAAATGGCAAATAATAAAATGTAAATGGCATTCATAAAATCGGCGTCTATTTTTTTTTATGTCCTCACACGTATAGTACAAACCTCTCTCTGTGTGTGTGTGTGTGTGTGTGTGTGTGTGTGTGTGTGTGTGTGTGTGTGTGTGTGTGTGTGTGTGTGTGTGTGTGTGTGTGTGTGTGTGTGTGTAGGGATTTCGGGCATCAAACCGTGTGTCATCTTCCCAGAGCGGGCAGACAACACACCGCTGGCCAAGAGGGAGACAGTTGTTACACGCTGCACACTATCCTCTGATACGTGTGTGTGTGTGTGTGTGTGTGTGTGTGTGTGTGTGTGTGTGTGTGTGTGTGTGTGTGTGTGTGTGTGTGTGTGTTTGCAGGTGCGTATGTTTGTGTGTGTGAGAGAGAGAGAGAGAGAGAGCACACCGCGGGAGAGTGAAAAGTGCAAATGCAATATGGGCATTCTTACTGTAAACGTGTATGAATGTGTGCACATGTGTGTGTGTGCGTGTGTGTGTGTGTGTGTGTGTGTGTGTGTGTGTGTGTGTGTGTGTGTGTGTGTGTGTGTGTGTGTGTGTGTGTGTGTGTGTGTGTGCGTATATGGGTATGCGTGCGCATATATGTGCCTGTGTGCGTGTGCCTGTGTGTGTGTGTGTGTGTGTAAGGGGGCCAGATAAGACAGGACAGAGAGGACAGTCTCTGCTCACAGCACAGGGACTTGTCAGGACCAGGTTCTGTCAGCCATGGAGAGCTGTGTGTGTGTGTGTGTGTGTGTGTGTGTGTGTGTGTGTGTGTGTGTGTGTGTGTGTGTGTGTGTGTCCTGTCATCCATGCTGCGGTGTGGTGGTGTGACAGAGGGTGACAGACCTGTCACAGCGTTTCCCAGCATGCTCCACATTCCACTGATTGGTCCTCACTCTGTCTCTAGTCTCCTATGGAGGCTCAGGAGGCTCAAACCTCCTCTATGGAGGCTCAGACCCCACAGTGTGACCACACACAGCCTGAGAGTCCAGCTTCCATACGGCAGCTATAACATACATGTCCTGGGATGGGGAATTAGGAGGTTTTTGGAGCCTTGGGCCCTCGGGTGGCACAGAGAGGTAAAGAACCTGCCCACCACACACCACACCAATGGGCCACATGGCTCGGGAAACATTGCTTCCAATGGCTACTTTTGACCACCTTGTAGTGTAAAGGTTTGAATCCACCGCCGTGCCGCCCAGCGTCTAAATGACACAACAGGGTGAATGGGATCATTGTCACTGTATGTACTCCTACAGGCTGGGGGGAGGGGGATCATTTTCACTGTATGTACTCCTACAGGCTGGGGGGAGGGGGATCATTGTCACTGTATGTACTCCTACAGGTTGGGGGGGAGGGGGATCATTTTCACTGTATGTACTCCTACAGGCTGGGGGGAGGGGGATCATTTTCACTGTACGTACTCCTACAGGCTGGGGGAGGGGGATCATTGTCACTGTATGTACTCCTACAGGTTGGGGGGAGGGGGATCATTGTCACTGTACGTACTCCTACAGGCTGGGGGAGGGGGATCATTGTCACTGTATGTACTCCTACAGGCTGGGGGGAGGGGGATCATTGTCACTGTACGTACTCCTACAGGCTGGGGGGAGGGGGATCATTGTCACTGTATGTACTCCTACAGGCTGGGGGAGGGGGATCATTGTCACTGTATGTACTCCTACAGGCTGGGGGGAGGGGGATCATTGTCACTGTATGTACTCCTACAGGCTGGGGGGAGGGGGATCATTGTCACTGTATGTACTCCTACAGGTTGGGGGGAGGGGGATCATTGTCACTGTATGTACTCCTACAGGTTGGGGGGAGGGGGATCATTGTCACTGTATGTACTCCTACAGGCTGGGGGGAGGGGGATCATTGTCACTGTATGTACTCCTACAGGCTGGGGGAGGGGGATCATTGTCACTGTATGTACTCCTACAGGCTGGGGGGAGGGGGATCATTGTCACTGTATGTACTCCTACAGGTTGGGGGGGAGGGGGATCATTGTCACTGTACGTACTCCTACAGGTTGGGGGGGAAATGTTGAATAGTACGTCCTCTCGGTGGGGTCTCCTCAGGCGAGCCAGTAGGGTACAACAGTACATCCTCCCGGTGGGGGCTCCTCACTGGCAGGCGAGCCAGTAGGGTACAAAAGTACATCCTCCCGGTGGGGGCTCCTCACTGGCAGGCGAGCCAGTAGGGTACAACAGTACATCCTCCCGGTGGGGGCTCCTCACTGGCAGGCGAGCCAGTAGGGTACAACAGTGCATCCTCTCGGTGGGGGCTCCTCACTGGCAGGCGAGCCAGTAGGGTACAACAGTACATCCTCTCGGTGGGGCTCCTCAGGCGAGCCAGTAGGGTACAACAGTACATCCTCTCGGTGGGGTCTCCTCAGGCGAGCCAGTAGGGTACAACAGTACATCCTCCCGGTGGAGGCTCCTCACTGGCAGGCGAGCCAGTAGAGTACAACAGCAGTGACAACACAGGGTGGGCGGGGCCTCTATGGTCACATGACCACTGAAAGCTAGCTTGAAGGGTTCCACTTTAACCAACTAAGGTAGAAATGGAACCATACTTT
>NC_137605.1:1170351-1175351 GCF_963280865.1 Gymnoscopelus braueri
TGTCTCTGTACCTCTACTATTACTGTCTTGTTCTCTACTGTGTGTCTCTGTACCTCTACTATTACTGTCTTGTTCTCTACTCTGTGTCTCTGTACCTCTACTATTACTGCCTTGTTCTCTACTGTGTGTCTCTGTACCTCTACTATTACTGTCTTGTTCTCTACTGTGTGTCTCTGTACCTCTACTATTACTGTCTTGTTCTCTACTCTGTGTCTCTGTACCTCTACTATTACTGCCTTGTTCTCTACTGTGTGTCTCTGTACCTCTACTATTACTGTCTTGTTCTCTACTGTGTGTCTCTGTACCTCTACTATTACTGTCTTGTTCTCTACTGTGTGTCTCTGTACCTCTACTATTACTGTCTTGTTCTCTACTGTGTGTCTCTATACCTCTACTATTACTGTCTTGTTCTCTACTGTGTGTCTCTATACCTCTACTATTACTGTCTTGTTCTCTACTCTGTGTCTCTGTACCTCTACTATTACTGTCTTGTTCTCTACTGTGTGTCTCTGTACCTCTACTATTACTGCCTTGTTCTCTACTCTGTGTCTCTGTACCTCTACTATTACTGTCTTGTTCTCTACTGTGTGTCTCTGTACCTCTACTATTACTGTCTTGTTCTCTACTCTGTGTCTCTGTACCTCTACTATTACTGTCTTGTTCTCTACTCTGTGTCTCTGTACCTCTACTATTACTGCCTTGTTCTCTACTGTGTGTCTCTGTACCTCTACTATTACTGCCTTGTTCTCTACTGTGTGTCTCTGTACCTTTACTATTACTGCCTTGTTCTCTACTGTGTGTCTCTGTACCTCTACTATTACTGCCTTGTTCTCTACTGTGTGTCTCTGTACCTCTACTATTACTGCCTTGTTCTCTACTGTGTGTCTCTGTACCTCTACTATTACTGCCTTGTTCTCTACTGTGTGTCTCTGTACCTCTACTATTACTGCCTTGTTCTCTACTGTGTGTCTCTGTACCTCTACTATTACTGCCTTGTTCTCTACTGTGTGTCTCTGTACCTCTACTATTACTGTCTTGTTCTCTACTATGTGTCTCTGTACCTCTACTATTACTGCCTTGTTCTCTACTCTGTGTCTCTGTACCTCTACTATTACTGTCTTGTTCTCTACTGTGTGTCTCTGTACCTCTACTATTACTGTCTTGTTCTCTACTGTGTGTCTCTGTACCTCTACTATTACTGTCTTGTTCTCTACTCTGTGTCTCTGTACCTCTACTATTACTGTCTTGTTCTCTACTGTGTGTCTCTGTACCTCTACTATTACTGTCTTGTTCTCTACTGTGTGTCTCTGTACCTCTACTATTACTGTCTTGTTCTCTACTGTGTGTCTCTGTGTCTCTACTATTACTGCCTTGTTCTCTACTCTGTGTCTCTACTATTACTGTCTTGTTCTCTACTCTGTGTCTCTGTACCTCTACTATTACTGTCTTGTTCTATACTCTGTGTCTCTACTATTACTGCCTTGTTCTGGTGAAAGGAATGGGCTGCAGGATTAGTGAGTCACTGGGGGGGCAAGAGGCCGAGCCAAAGCCATGAAATAATAACGCTAATATTTAAATAAGGACTGAATGCCCCCCCCCCCCCCCGCCTACTTCTAGTGGGGTTAAAATAATGTGGGACCCAATGGAGGAAAGTACCTTTACTTAAAGTCCATTTTTCTATGTTTTATTATACTTTCATACAGACTATATTATACTTTTTTATATTTTATATTATACTTTATATATTATATTATACTTTCATACAGACTCCACTGCATCACAGAGGCAAACATTGTACTTTCTTTTCCACCGCCATTATTTGACAACTTTAGTTACTTAAGTTACTTTGTCAATGTAAGGCCTTGTCTCAGGAAGGTGCTCAGTGGCAGAGAGAGAGAGAGAGAGACAGAGAGAGAGAGAGAGAGAGAGAGAGAGAGAGAGAGAGAGAGAGAGAGAGAGAGAGAGAGAGAGAGAGGGGGGGGGGGGGCCTTGTCTCAGGAAGGTGCTCAGTGGAGAGAGAGAGAGAGAGAGAGAGAGAGAGAGAGAGAGAGAGAGGCCTTGTCTCAGGAAGGTGCTCAGTGGCAGCACAATTATCCTACAGCTATTCTTTCCAACAGACACAGTTATAATGTTGGAGCCCCAGCACCCACGCTGTATAAATAATACCAAATGATCTTTGGCCTGTTTTAGCGTCCATGGGCGTGTAGGTCTTCAAATGATGTGTGGTAAGTTAACTAAGTAAGTAAAGTGTTATTTATGAAGCACTTCTCACAGAGAGAGAGCTCACACAGTGATTTACATAAAGTTGGGATTACAAACGAAAGCATAAGGCATTAAAACAATTAAAAACGACATAATATATACTGTACAATTAATGTGAAAGCAGACAAAATACACACATGGTCTCGTCTATCAACCGTAAAAAAAAAAAAATGTACAGCGATCGTCTGTTCTGTTGTTGTCGGCAGTTGAATAAGGCTTGTTTTCATCAAAAAAAGAAGAAGTCCGAGCTAGATGTGTTTTTCTAAATCTCATAACATGGTAGTGGATGGAGTGACTGTTTTGTGGATGACGTCATTTCTGCTTCTATCATTCTCTCCGAGTCAAGGGATCATTCATAGGTTGGGGAAGATTTTTTTACGGGGCCAGGCTGCCAGCATGGCTCCGTTTTGATATTGGCATTATTCTGTTTCTTCTTCTTCTGCCGTTTTTGCCAGTTCTGGCTGAACCGTGCATACGCTTTTTACGAAACTCGGCCATATGATAGATGGTCATGAAAAACTATCAAGAAATAAATCTCACAATCTTTCGTCAAAAGGTGGCGCTATAGCACTCAATTGAAAATGCCAACTTTGAACAGGTACAACTCATGCCCTGTTTGACCTACAGCCATAAAACTGTGTCCTCCTGGGATTTTTGAGTAATCTGCACGAAACGTTTTACACATGAACTTTGGACCTATGCCGACAAAACGTTGGGAGCGGATTTTTTCTTAGTGAAAAAATGAAGCTTTAATGAGCCAATGAATATTGCAGTTTTATGACAATTATTCATCTGCCCCTAACACATACATGCAGACTCACATTTCTTTGAAACTTTGCAGAAATGTACAGGGTCATTCCAAATATCACTGAAACCAATCTTACTCCAATTGGTCAAACGGGGGCGCTACAGCAATTTTTTGAAAATGCAAACTTTAAACAGGCAAAAGTCATGCTCGTTTGGCCGACAGCCATGAAACTTGCTTACACTTGTGCCTTGACACATGAGGAACACATCTATCACTTTGACCAGTAAGCAAGCTCCGCCCTTAGATTTTCCACAATTTTGAGCAGTTTGAAGAACACTTAAACCTAGGATTTTTGAGCTATTTGCGTGACACGATATCATCTGTCTGACCTCCTTTTTCACTAGGTCAGGTCTGTTGGTCCAATGGCTTCTCGCTTAACCGTGTGTCTTACAACCTCAAGGTCGCCAGATCAAGCCTCACTTGATGCAGACTTCATTTAAGTTGCATTGCACACAACATGATTGTGTCAATTAATGCATGTGGAATTGTTAAAGATAACCTGAAATGCTTATTTGAGACTATGTTTTTTTCAATGTATGACATACTTAATTCTGAAAATAGCCGATCTACAATCTCACAACTTTTCAGATAGCAACGTGTTTTTGAGCTTGTAGATCGGCTACTTTCACTAGTTTCGGTTCCGAGGAGACGTACAATTTCTCTATCGGTAGATGGTTAGGGAACCAGTGATCTAGAGTAGTTAGCGAAACAGAGGCTTGGTCCATCATGGACGGAAAGACTTATAGAATATATATCAACCGACACTATCAGGGCTATCATATCTCTAGCTCAATGAGAAGAAAGGCAGCCTATGAGTCCGGAGGTCACTAGTTCGATCCCTGTCCCGGACGATGTGTTGAGGTGATCATGCTTTGGCATTCGTAGGCTTACGCGTAGCATTTCTTGAGGTTAGGGGTAGGCATAGTTTTACTAAGGTTAGGGTTAGTGAGGGCTTAAAATGCTCATTTGTTAATTGCATGGTCTTCTTTCTCTCAAGTTCAGTCTTCTATGTTTCTATGGCTTATTGTGCATATTACCTATCATTGCTTCTTTCTTTTTTCTTTCTGCATTCACTGGCCCCGTATTATCGCTGCTTGCAGCTATATATTTTTTAAATAATTGGCGGAAATTTCCGTCAATGGCAGGGAATGTGTTAACAGACGCTTTGCAGCAGGACGCAGGGCGAGACCCCCACCCACCGCGCTACAAAGATAATTAAGTCACAGAGGTAACTGGGACGTTTCCCAGCGGAGGCACGGCGCCTTGGCGTGGCGGTAAAGGGCACCGTGTGGACTTCCTGTTCTTTCTAATCATGCCAAAGGATGTTTCTACTGCACAGGAAGCAGGGGGAAAGTCCAGGTTGTCACGGAAACGTCTAGAAGGAGGCGACACACACGCCTGAAGAATGTTCACAGGAAACAGGAAGGAGAGTGGCTCACTAACAAAGTACTCAACTACAGTAACTGAGAGTGTAAAAATGGACAGTGGTGTAGAGTAACTGAGTACATGTACTCAAGTACTGTACTTCAGTACGATTTTGAGGTATTTTTTACTTTACTGGAGTATTTCCAATTTTCAATGCTTTTACTTCTACTCCACTACATCTCAGAAGCAAATATTGTACTTTTACTCCACTACAATTATATGAAAACATTAGTTACTAGTTACTTTGTAGATTTTGATTATTGTTACAAAACATACATTAACCACTTCAGCCCTATACATTTCGGCCATTTGAAAATAGCCGATCTACAAGCTGACAATGCATCACAATGTGACGCATTGTGAGCTTGTAGATCTGCTATTTTCAAAGGATTTTTATACATTTGAAAACTTGAAATGGGACATTCTGCATAATGAGTACTGCCAATACTTTTGTACTTTTACTCAAGCACATTTTGAATTCTGGACTTGTAACAGAGTATTTCTA
>NC_137605.1:1177851-1197851 GCF_963280865.1 Gymnoscopelus braueri
TTTTTTTTGTGTATAATATGTGTTTTTAGATATCTAGTAATCTTCGAATATATCGTGATGTTATTTACGTCACAACCATATGGTCTCATTCCTTTCCGCACTACATGTTGTCTCGACGCGTCTCAGTCAGACCAGCTCCAAAGACAGCCCCAAGGGGTGTCCCCAAGATTTGGTCCAACCTTGAACCTTCTTGGACTCCACCCCTTTGTTTTGAGTTGTAAATAATCCCCACCCCTTCAGATTTGTATCATGGCGTCAGCACGCACATCTGAGTCAGAGGATTCCATGGAGGAAGATGACTATTTGCAAGTTATTGCTGATTCTGAAATACAGCAGGGCTATCTATTTGAACCGGAGTATAGCGATGAACAGCTCCAGCGCAGGGACGAGGAAGAGGCGGCCGCGGCTGCTGCTCAAGCAGCCAGGCAGGCAGCAGTTGTGGCGGACGAGGAGCAGCAACGCGTCGAGATGATTCTTGGTGGAACATACACAGTAGCCTGTCCTATCCTATACATGAGGGACACAACGTGAGTGCTGGCATCAATCTTTTATTATTGGATTTGTGGAGCCGTGGCGTGCATACGGAAAGTTAGTTATTGTTTACTTTGACTGTAGCCCTGAAACATGACGGTCATGGCGAAACTTCAACCTGGTTTTGGCACTTTTTCCATTTACAGCCCGTTCATCTACATAAACGGTCAGATTTCAAATATAAAGTTCTTACCCCGTTGCCACGGATGTTACAATTGTAATCGGGTGGGTCTAAGTACCCGTATCTTCCGTATTGTTCAATAAAAAACGTTTAAATCCGAACGGTGGCCATTTTCTCATAGATGTATAATGTATCAGAGTGCAATACACATCCCAACCGATAGGGTCGCGTAATTGAAAGCATAAGGAGAAAATGACCACCGATTGGATTAAAATGCTTTTTATTAAACAATACGGAAGATACTGGTACTTAATAATAATAATAAACTTTATTTGTATAGCACCTTTCATGACATGAAATGCAGCTCAAAGTGCTTTACAGAGCAAGATTACAATTACAGTTACAACCAATTTAACAATAAAGCAAACAAAAATAAAATAAAATTAAATAAAAGCAAAAGCATAAAACAACATTAAAATAGGCAATACAGTGAGGAATTAAAAATCAACCAAAGAATCAGCTAAAGACCCACCCGATTCAAATTGTAACATCCGTGGCATGAGGTCAGGACTTTATATTTGAAATCTAAATGTTTATGTAGATGTACATGTAGAAAGAAAGTTTAAACACCAGGTTGAAGCTCCGCCATGACTGACATGTTTCAGAGCTACTGATTTTCATGACGTCGCCGAGTCCCAAAAATAGCAGATCTACAAGCTCACAACGCGTCGCAGACTCGACACTTTGTGAGCTTGTAGGTCTGCTATTTTCGGTGCGCATGCAACTAAGAATACATTAGGCATCACGTCGGATGATATCCATGTAAACTACAAGTCTAATCTAATGTGTTCTTTCCAATGACAGGACAGAAAGTTGTCATCAGCCTGCAAAAATGAAGGAACTACTGATGAAGACCTGGGACTACAGCCATATATATTATTTTTCTAAATAAACATTTACATTTACACACTGCTTGCTCTACTCATTGGTATATTCTACATTGTGTAAGCATTTATAATGACAAAATGTATGAACACCCAATTCTATAAGGGTTCTTTTGAACTTTTTCATGATATAGGATAGGAGATGGTCTTTCATTTGGCAGAATAGTACATAATTACATGACTGTAAGCATTACAGATATAATAGTGAAACTCTTGTACATTCTGTTAGTATTTACTTCTACATGTAATCATTATTTTTCTGGGGACCCCAGCACATTGGATTCAACTTTACTGGTCTTTAGATACAATAGGCTATAGTAAAACCTAATATTATCCATATACACCAATTGAAAGCCTGAAACGGTCTCAGTTGAATACAAAAACAAAAAACGATTAGGCTGTGTATGACAAGAGTATTTGGACATTAGCATGTCATCTATTCTAAAGTAATGGCCATCATGTGTTCTATAAGTTTAGTCCAAAGAATATAACTGGAAATGACAGTGAAACATTATGTTCTCAGAAATAAGGAATCACACATGACATGATTATGAAACGTTTTGTTTTATTATTATATTGTTGACTATGCCTCATCGTCATGGATGTCCCGACTATAGATGGACGTTACCAGCACCGGACTGTCTTCATGGTGGGAACTGGGAAGGAATGTTGAACACACACACACACACACACACGTTTGTGCTACTCTGCTAATTTACACATGGTATTTAGTTTGCTAAAAGATGCAATCAATACAGAACACAATAGATGTGTAGGTTGTAGATCTGCTATTTTCTAAGAAATGTTGAGGAAAAAAAGCGCTAAATGTATGGAATATTTTTGAAACATTTTAACAACACAAATCTGGTACAGGGGTCGATGGCAGAAATTATAATTTCAGATGAGGGTCCGTGGTACAAGTACACAATTATTTTATTTATGTATTTAAAAACAAGCCCAAAAAAAGTAACCCACAACTACCAATATTTACAAAGTCCCAGAGTCGCTTATAATAAGCAGACATGGCAACACTGGTTGATGTTGATGACAACATCAACATGTGTTGATGTAGTGAGAACTGGGAGGGGAAAGTTACAATGTAGACCACACCCCCACGCATCCTCCCCTCCCCACAAGGAAGGGCAGTGCCCCAAAGCATTATGGTCATTGTAGTAATGCAGCAGTCCAGTCAAACCCCAGTCAAAAACACATACTTCTATATTGTTCTGGCCATAGGGTGCAAATTTAAAAATGTGCTACTGTTATCTACTACAAATATTATTAACATTGAGTGACTGTAAGTTCTTCCAGGGGTGAAATGCTCCTTTAAAAAGCACTTCTGACTAGCTAACCATTGGATCCTCAAACCAAAGGGGTACTACTACTACCGCCACCACCACCACCACTACTACCACCACTACTACTACTACAGTTAAGAGTCTATTAGTGAAAGATGCAGCCAGATATCCAGATCACATAGGCTACTCAACTTGGAATTGAGCTTGTGTATTCTTTCCGTGACGGATTTTTTTTTTTCTTCCAACGAGCATCTTGTTGAGACATCTCTTGAAACATGGAGGAGTTGGAGACTGCCAGTTTAATAGTATAACATTTTTTGGCAGCAACCATACCTGCCTTAAGCATGTGTTTCTGATGGAATCTGCAATCTGGCTGAATATCACTTTCCAATTGTCTCTGGAGAACAAATTAAATATATCTCCCCAGAAATTGGTTATTACTGGATACTGCCAGAATAAATGTGACAGAGAACTCTCTTAACTTTGTTTGTTTGTTTGTTTGTTTGATTGACGTTAAACGTCTTTTATGGACCACAATGGAAGCAAGCTTCAGCTGTTTTTGTGGCCTATTTATCAATGTTGACGTCTTTTAAAGGTAATGTAAAGGTAATGTAAATGCTTTTGAACGTCAATATGTCAATAATCTTTCAGCGGTTAAAAAATGATAAACATCCACAGGCACTTATACAGTAAACACTTTCACTTACAAAGATGTTCAAATACAGCGAAGATCTACCAGCGCTTGTAGATGTACAAAGTACAGGGCGTTGATGTACGCCTACATGTATATCGGTGTTGTCGGGCAGAAACCTCTTATCTCTATATTTAAACTTTTTGTGTTTTTGCGTAAATTAACGCCCTATTTGATCTTATACTACAGCGTCACACAAAAGCATCAAAAGTAGCAGATCCATGTTTTAAACTTGTAGATCTGCTACTTTTGTTTTTTTATTTCAATCCTGAAAGGTAACAGTTCTGGACGTATGAGCTTTCCACCGCACAGAGACCACAAAGTGTACAGTTTATAGAAGAGATATGATCTGGTGTTTACATTGACGCTGTGCATTGGAGGAGCGTGGCGGTTCAGTCCAATAAGTGATCCTATAAGCCTGTCCAGATGTTCCAGATGTTCCAGATGTTCCAGGTCACATCATGTCATCTCTACTCAGTGCAGCGGTCCAGGATGGATCTCTGTTCAGTGTAACGGTACATCAACTGTGTCACATTTGACTTGCCAATTGAATGGCACCCTTTTTAATCCTTTCAATTATATTCACATTGGATTCACAATAATAAAATATAAGTTACACATTAAAGTGCGGGGTGCATAATTATCGTGAATACCAATGGAACGATCACTTGCAGACTACGCCACTCAGGTTTGTTATAGGAGCCTAAGAACTCCTCTACTAACACCTTTCTTTCCAGGCTCTACACAGGTTGGAGTTAAAACCAGGTAAGTACTTAAACTTAATTGAGAACAACACTTTTAAAAACCCAGGAGGAAACGGAGACTGACAAATGGCTAAAAAGGGTGAATATACATTTATTTCGAATTTCCCTAATACAATGAGGCCTCTGTGCCTTTAAAATACAAATAAGAAAGAAAACACAATACAATCCTAAAATAATCCTATGGCGCCAACTAACTAACTAAAATGCAATACAAAAGAGAAAGGGGCTGGAATTGTGCAAATATAGCAATTGTGCAAATGACAGAGCGCATCAATAACTTAATTGTAAGTAAAGTGCCAAATGCTGTTAAAGTACTATAATGTGCTATAAATAAATGAAGACCAAATACTGAGTACAAATGGGGGGATTTCTCTGTGGGGGGAGGACCAAGCGGTAATCTTCTGTTTCTTCTACGTCAACATCTTCATCATCATCGATCTGAAATCACAAAGACAGGGCCAGTTCATCCGTTCCCAGATAATATACTGCGAGGACTCTGACTCAGTGGGTTTACACAGCTAGTGTTGCAATAAACAGTACTTACAACGACGGCAGGTTAATCGCTGCGTTGGTTGCGCGTGCAACACTGTACGCCACCCCGTCGTCCTTGGCTCGCTCCAGGTCCCGCTCCGTTCGATCACTTGGTTACTGTTGAATTCACTGCTTTTCCAGGCTCATCTCCTCCTCTGTAGCTCTGGTCTCTCGCAGGGTTCCTCGTCCACACGGCGTCTCACACTGTCTCGTGCCGTCTCAGTGGTGTGAGTACTCGCCCTGGGTCCCTCTTACCACCCCAAATGCACTGGTCTTTTCTCGGGTTCACACTCGGCTTCCTCACCAGCTCCTACACACAACCTTCCACCTCGCTGTCTCCTTTTTGAATGAGCGCGGCCCTAGTTCATGTCCTGCTCACCGCGCCCTCCTCGCTCTCGATTGGCCGCCGGTGACGTCGCCTACTAGGGGATTGGGCAGTGGGGACCACGCCCGAGTGGCTGTCATTGTCTCAGCTGTTAGCTGTCATTGACACTCAGACTGCTGCTAAGTGGCTTGGGGACCGGGGGAAAACATTGTCCAACAATAAACGAATACATTAAGACATCATAATACAGGCTTTAAAAGGGGTTAGAGATGAAAAACATGCGTAAATAGATAACATAAAAATAATAAGAATACCCCGTTTTCCCCCCTGTCACATCAGCACCAAACGGTCCAGGATGGATCTCTGTTCAGCACCAAGCGGTCCAGGATGGATCTCTGTTCAGCACCAAGCGGTCCAGGATGGATCTCTGTTCAGCACCAAGCGGTCCAGGATGGATCTCTGTTCAGCACCAAACGGTCCAGGATGGATCTCTGTTCAGCACCAAGCGGTACAGGATGGATCTCTGTTCAGCACCAAGCGGTCCAGGATGGATCTCTGTTCAGCACCAAACGGTCCAGGATGGATCTCTGTTCAGCACCAAGCGGTCCATCGTAGCGCTTTAATCAGGTCAAAGGTCATGTCTCACCTTGACATGAATTTTGACCTGATTGGTCATGATTCAATGTATCCCCTGAGCAAGCAGGCAGGCCCTATTAGCTCAATTGTAAAAATCACTTGCACAGGAAACCGGGTTCGAATCGGAGGTAGAAGAGGAAGGTCACATAGTGCAGTAAAAGTACTTAGTTACTCTGAAGTCACATCCTAAGCTGAAGTGACGTCGGGGGCTCTCTGTGTGACAAATAAATGATGACCGTTCACATTTTTAATTTAGGGGACTGATGAAAATTTAAACCCTGAAACCTTCATTTAAAAACAAGCCTTCCCTTCCCACGTGCAGCCCACCATTTTAGATGTATTTGGCTATTCAAAAATAGCAGATCTACAAGCTCGTACGAGCTTGTAGATCTGCTATTTTTGAAAAATCATAATATATATTTGCAAACATTTGTAACTCAAATCTTTGCTTCTGGGGATTCTACAAATGTCTTCTAAATCCTAACAGTCTTTTTTTTTTAAACTTAAGTTGCTGTAATATCAGTGGTTCTCTAACTTTTTCATGTCAAGGACCCCCTAAATGACATGTATTTGGCCGCGGACCCAATCTGAAAATATGTTGTTCCAACTAGTTTTTTTTGTGTTTGTCTTCCTTCACACAATGCAGCAGCATAGCTACTGTAATAATGATAACACTATTAATAATAAAACAGTCAAATAAGATCAAAAAAGAAATAGAGAGAGTGCAAAAAAAGAGCGTATGTACACGTGCTTTTGATCTTGGTATATTATATTATACACAGCATGTTCTGTCTGTCTGTCTGTCTGTCTGTCTGCCTCCCTCCCCCCTCTCTCTCTGTCCCTCTCCTTCTCTCTCTCCGTGTCTCTCTATCATCCAGGTCTCAGTATAATAGGTGCTGAAAGGTATCTAACTATTAATAGAGTTCTTACTGCAGCCATTCAGATGAGCCTGCAGCAACACTGCTAACGACACACTATGACACACTCTACTACACACACAGTACTACACACTGCTAACTACAACCCATGTCTCCTGTGACAGGAGCGCATGTCGCTGTCATCTGCATACATCTCACTCACACACACACACACACACACACACACACACACACACACACACACACACACACACACACACACACACACACACACACACACACACACACACACACACACACACACACACACACACACACACACACACACACACACACAGCTGTCCCAGAGTCAGTCCCAGATGAGAGGAGGTGTCAGGGTTTGTTTGCTGCGGGCCGTGATTTGATGCCATTACACTGCAGATGGAGAGAGAGAGAGATAGAGAGAGAGACATAGAGAGACAGAGAGAGAGAGAGAGAGAGATGGGCTCAGCGCTCCGCTTGGTGAAGAGCGAGTGATGGAGGGTACAGTAGGTATAGCTGGTGGGTTTAACGGGACGCCACTGGCCTCAGGTGTGGCCTACTGGGTCTGTACTGTACTTTAATCTACTGTACTGTACTTTAATCTACTGTACTGTACTTTAATCTACTGTACTGTACTTTAATCTACTGTACTGTACTTTAATCTACTGTACTGTACTTTAATCTACTGTACTGTATCAGGCACACACACCTAGACATCAAATGGACTCCCTCTCTCTACAGACCATACATGACCCCACCTTCACTTAATGCGTCCCGCAGGTTAATATCAGAATACTGACATATTATTGATTTCAGCTGTTATGATTCTAAACATTTAAACATGACCCGCTTTGATTACTTCAGTCTATATTAGTAGCTTAAATGACTTAAATGACCCTCCATAAAAATGCGATTATGCGATCGCAGAATTTACCGCATAATCAGCAAAATGGCGCATAATTATGCGGGCGGGGGTAACGTTTTTTCAATAAGGCCGCATCGCATAATATGCGCATCGCATCGTATATTTCCGCAACTTTTCACATATTTCGCATTTTTCGCAACTTTTCGCATATCGCATATTTTGCATATTTTGCATATTTTGCATATTTTGCATATTGCCACATATTTCACAACTTTCCGCATATTTTGCAACTTCCCGCAATTTCACCGCATAAAATTGCAAAAACACCCGCATATTTCATCGCAAAATCAAGGATTTTAGCCCGCGTTTTTCTGGAGGGTCTAAGTATAACTAAATGCATTTAAATGCAAAAAAATAGCAAAAATAGCAGATCTCAAAACGCGTCGCACTGTGACGCATTTTGAGCTTGTAGATCGGCTATTTTTACTACTTTTGTATGACATAGAATGGCAAAGTACGGAATTAATTTACGAAAAAACTTTAAAATACACAGACATAAGAGGTTTCTCTTGTCCCTCTGGAGTGAGTGTGTAAATATAAAGGCTTTACATCATCACCTGCTCCAGACCATGGATGTAACATTTATACTGGAAGGCCTCCTTTCCTCTCCATGAGGCACATGAAGGCATCGCTCAAGAGAACTGCCTGAAGGAACTGCCAGCTCTGTGTAGAAACACATGGCCTGTTGTATTGGTTCTCAAAGTGGGGCCCGGGGACCCCCAGGGGTCCTTGGAGGGGGGGGGCTACCTGGGGGTCACCTGCCAAACTAGGTAATATGGCGTCACAATAGTTTTAACCACTTCAACCATATGGTTATTCAAAGCCGCACCATGAGCTTGTAGATCTGCCATTTTTGGAAAAATCCTGGCACAATTTTTTTTTGAGACAGGGTTAGGGTAGCCCAAAAAAATAACATAATTTATTACATGAAAAAGTTTGAGAACCACTGCAGTATTGTTTATGCCTCATCTCTCATCTCTCTCTCATCTCCACTTGATACTCAGTACAGCAAAAGCACAGAGCCGCTGGAAATGTCAAACTACATTCTGGCAAAAAAAAAGGCCCTTGTAGAAAGTTCTGCACCTTTAACATTCTCTGTACTGTACACGCACGCACGCACACACACACACACACACACACACACAGTGTCTTGCTCAAGGACACTTTGACAATGATATTATTATAATACCCATAAGGGATCGAACCAGGAACCTTCCAATTACCAAGTAAGTGGCCAATGTACGACCCCCCTCCCTCCATTAGATCAGGGACCCCCCTCCCTCCATTAGACCAGAGACCCCCCTCCCTCCATTAGACCAGAGACCCCCCTCCCTCCATTAGACCAGAGACCCCCCTCCCTCCATTAGACCAGGGACCCCCCTCCCTCCATTAGACCAGAGACCTCCCTCCCTCCATTAGACCAGAGACCCCCCTCCCTCCATTAGACCAGGGACCCCCCTCCCTCCATTAGACCAGGGACCCCCCTCCCTCCATTAGACCAGAGACCCCCCTCCCTCCATTAGACCAGAGACCCCCCTCCCTCCATTAGACCAGAGACCCCCCTCCCTCCATTAGACCAGAGACCCCCCTCCCTCCATTAGACCAGAGACCCCCCTCCCTCCATTAGACCAGAGACCCCCCTCCCTCCATTAGACCAGAGACCCCCCTCCCTCCATTAGACCAGAGACCCCCCTCCCTCCATTAGACCAGAGACCCCCCTCCCTCCATTAGACCAGAGACCCCCCTCCCTCCATTAGACCAGAGACCCCCCTCCCTCCATTAGACCAGAGACCCCCCTCCCTCCATTAGACCAGAGACCCCCCTCCCTCCATTAGACCAGGGACCCCCCTCCCTCCATTAGACCAGGGACCCCCCTCCCTCCATTAGACCAGAGACCCCCCTCCCTCCATTAGACCAGGGACCCCCCTCCCTCCATTAGACCAGAGACCCCCCTCCCTCCATTAGACCAGAGACCCCCCTCCCTCCATTAGACCAGAGACCCCCCCCCTCCCTCCATTAGACCAGAGACCCCCCTCCCTCCATTAGACCAGAGACCCCCCTCCCTCCATTAGATCAGGGACCCCCCTCCCTCCATTAGACCAGAGACCCCCCTCCCTCCATTAGATCAGGGACGTTTGATAGGAATCTAATCAAAGATACAAAAACAATAGACCTGAAACCCATATGAAGGAACTATACCAAGAAAATGTGTTTCTCTCCTCTTAAAACCAACACCCCTCCCCCTCCTCCCCCCACCTCCCTCCTCAACAACACCTGCTGTTTTCTTTGCCCCCCCCCTCCCCCTCCCCCATCCAGCTGTTCATCATTCATCTGTATTGCAGCACAGCTGCATATGTAAATAATCCATTATTTCAGTTGTTGGATGGCTGAAGCTAGTGTGTAGTCTGTTCACTACACAACTCTAGTGTGTAGTCTGTTCACTACACAACACACACTACACAACTAGTGTGTCTGTTCTCATCATGCACTGTGGGTACTGCAGGGGTACTGCCAAGTGTGCGCGCACACACACACGCACACACGCACACACGCACACGCACAAGCATGAATCCAACATATTATTACCAAAGACAATGTGTAAACAAACAAACAAACAAACAAACAAACAAACAAACAAACATTTAATTCACACACTGATGCTGTCAAATACTGCATCAACTCACTGTCACTTCAAATAAAGACCAGTGGAATAATTCCATGCTATAGAGTCACATGTATATATATATATATATATATATATATATTCCATACTATAGTGTCACATGTATATATATATTGTAGAAGCATTTTAAGACCAAACCTCTATTCCATGGTGAAGGCCCGGGGTGTCATGACTCGTTTTATTTCCAAATAAAAGGTGTTGAGAAGAATTGTCTTTTAACTAACTAAATATTTATTGATTCCAACATTGTCCAAAATAATAATCAAACTGAAAAAATACCCTTTTTCTACAAATAAATGCTGTCAGAAACTGTGTACCTCCTAGATACCTCCTAGACCTCACCAAACATTTCCTATTGTCCTCAAAGTTCAAGTCAAGCCACCGTATTCAAGATGAACCACTTCCTGTCTGAAAGTGAGCCTTTCAAAATAAAACACAAAGAACAACATGTGTGTGTGTGTGTGTGTGTGTGTGTGTGTGTGCGTGTGCGTGCGTGCGTGTGTATTACTATACGTTGTGACATTGGACACATTTTCCTCACAAGACAAATGGTTGTTTTATGGTTGGAAATAGTGTGTGTGTGTGTGTGTGTGTGTGTGTGCGTGCGTGCGTGCGTGCGTGCGTGCGTGCGTGCGTGCGTGCGTGCGTGCGTGCAGGGCCATCATGACATGCTAGGGGAAGTGACAGAGGAGCAGACATCTATTATTTATAGCCCAGCGGTAGCTGGTTCTCTGCTCTGTGTTCCCAGCAGTGAGAGCAGCAGAACGGAGCGGTCAGGACAAGCGGTCAGTCCGCTGGAACCGTCTGTCTGTTTGTCTGTCTGTCTGTCTGTCTGTCTGTCTGTCCCCAGAAGGACAGAACAGTAGACAGATAATCTAGCTCACACAGTGTGTAAACACACATGGACCCACTTCCATGTGTAAATAGTTATGAATAGATATATTAATTACTGAGGATTTTACCATTTCCAATTTTCTTTATCCAGAATAACTTACAGTAAACAAGGTAAACACATGCATACATAGAATGTATATATAATATAATATAACTTACAGTAAACAAGGTAAACACATACATAGAATGTATATAATATAATATAACTTACAGTAAACAAGGTAAACACATACATAGAATGTATATAATATAATATAATCTACAGTAAATAAGGTAAACACATACATAGAATGTATATATAATATAATATAACTTACAGTAAACAAGGTAAACACATACATAGAATGTATATATAATATAATATAACTTACAGTAAACAAGGTAAACACATACATATAATGTATATATAATATAATATAACTTACAGTAAACAAGGTAAACACATACATAGAATATATATATAATATAATATAACTTACAGTAAACAAGGTAAACACATACATAGAATGTATATATAATATAATATAACTTACAGTAAACAAGGTAAACACATACATAGAATATAGAGAGTGTAGTGTCTCAGTAAACTGCAGTTGTTCTCAACCTGGGGGTCGCGACCCCCAGGGGGGTCGCCAAATAATGTGGGGGGGTCGCCAGATTTTTTTGGTGAATGTAAAAAAAATTATAAAACAAATGTTTATAATTTTTTTTTTACAAAATATTGTTTTATGTTATTATTAATTCATGTTTTATCAGTTAATTTACTAAATTCAAGATACAAATATTTCATTATTAACATTAGGAACCCTAACCCTAACCCTAACCCTAATAATTATCAAATAACCTATTATAATTAAATAACCTAACCCTAACCCTAACCCTAAAACCGAAATAAAGTAACCAAAAACCGGGAAAAAACAAACCCAATCCGCCCAGAACCGCAAAAACAATTTGCGCGCGCGACTACTTCTCGGACTGGGGCCCATGACCCACCTCTCTCCCACTCACTTTGCCAGCCTAGGCTGGCTCAGGGTGGAAGACAGGGTTAAACAACTAAAAATGGGTCTGGTCTTCAAAATTGTAAATGCAGATTTGCCCGAAATGCCCCCTATACCCGCATATCTGTATAAATACCTCGAAAAAGTTAGTGACACCCACAGCCACGAAACTAGAGGGAGCGTAAACAACAATCTGGTACCACCCACCCATAAAACAAACATGGGCAAATTCTCCTTCTATAGCACAGCCACCAAGGAATGGAATAGTCTAACCCCATCCCTCAAAAAATGCAGTTTGCTGGGCTCATTCAAAACAGCCCTAAAAACTCATCTTTCTGGAGGCCGAAAGAGGAGATAGTACCAGTTTCCCTGTAGACAGACGACCCCCCCCCCCTCCTCTTTTTTGTACATATTTTGTATTTCCTCATGCATTTTTTGTATATAATCGTTATTTTTCCATGCTTCACCCCCCCCCCCTTTTTTTGTACATTTATTTTTTATTAAAAAAAATGTCATGCTCCTTTTTTTTGGTACATAGTTGTATTTTTTCTGTATTATCTGTATTTTCATATTGATTTTTTAACTGTTTGGTTGCTACTATATATGTCTATGAAATTAATTCAAGGACCCCAACGGAAACAAGTCCGCAAGGACTTTTTTGGCCGGACCTTTTAGACAAAAGCATTATAAATGTAACTGTGTTGTTTTACATTCTTTTGCCTAATAAAAATTTCAATCAATCAAAGTTGCGGGAAATAATATCATTATTTTGGGGGTCGCGGCCTGAAAAGGTTGAGAACCCCTGAACTATAGGATCACAGGTAAACTATGAACGTAGCAACAGTCTAAACTACATAATATCAAAATATTAAATAATATGTACATTGAAACTATAGAAACTATAAGATACCAGCTAAACACATGAACCTGGCTTCTGCCTAAATAACATTGTCACCTTGCTAAACTAATGGCCTAAGTCATTTTTTGAGGAAAATGATATTTTTTCCTAAGTCATCTCCTCATGACACTGACCACCTCTGGTAAAATGTCTCCTAATTGAAAAGGATCATGCTGTTCCTTCCCCTTTTAGTATAATGGCCTACTGTAACTCCCTGGTGTGACTTAGACCAAAATAGGCATTTTTTTTTGGCCTAAGTCACATGGTTTTGTGACTTAGGCCAAATTATTTACTGATTTAGGCCATTTTTATTTGTTTTGGCCTAAGTCAGATTTAATCCTAACAGACAGTGTTATTTCTATTTAAATAGTCATAATTTGTTATAAACATTTTGGGTGAAATGATTAAGAAATATATCAGTTTTTAATTTTTCCTGATAAACTTTTTAAAAAATGGCATAGGCCATTAGTTTAGCAAGGCGACGACATGCTATCTAAATTACATTTTAACGTTGACATACTAATGTATTTTACTGTGTATGGAGCCTCTCTCTCTCTCAGTCACTCCTTTGCTATCATTCACTATTCATCTCTCTCCCTCTTTCTCTCTTTGTCTCTTTCTCTCTTTCTCTCTCCCTGTCTCATTCACTCTTTCTTTCTATATCGCTCTCAATTCAATTCAAAGAGGCTTTATTGGCATGGGGAAACATCCATTTACATTGCCAAAGCGATAACAAAAAATCTCTCTCCATCTCTCTCTCTCTCTCTCTCTCTCTCTCTCTCTCTCTCTCTCTCTCTCTCTCTCTCTCTCTCTCTCTCTCTCTCTCTCTCTCTCATTAGTGTAACTCTCTCTCTCCTAAAGCTCAGTACTACTGTAACGAGACCAACGTTCTGACTGTTCATTTAAAAATGCCAAAAGTTGGACCTTACCAGCTGGAGAGAAACAATCGTGTGTGCGTGTGTGCGTGTGTGCGTGTGCGTGTGCGTGTGTGTGGTATTGTTGTTTGTCAGTGTAAAGATACTCACGGTTATAGCGTTATTGTTTTGAACGCAAACAAACAGCATGTTCCTTCATTAAAAACCTCACAATGTCACAAGGTGGTGATTTGTTGGATAATGGTTTTTAACAAAGGAAACGATGGAGCCGAAATGCATCGTTTGTGTTACACTGATGTTCCATCAGCTCATAGGTGGCTAGCTAGCAGAGAGGCATGTGTGTGTGTGTGTGTGTGTGTGTGTGTGTGTGTGTGTGTGTGTGTGTGTGTGTGTGTGTGTGCGTGTGCGTGTGCGTGTGCGTGTGTGTGTGTGTGTGTGTGTGTGAGTGAGTGAGTGTGTGTCAGGGTGATAATCATGGACAGTTGATAGAGACAGTAATCAATGGACATTTTCATCAGACAGTGTCACAACTGCTGATTTGAGAGCGAGAGAGAGACAGCTAATCTATGTGTGTGTATCTGTCCTTGTGTGTGTGTGTGTGTGTGTGTGTGTGTGTGTGTGTGTGTGTGTGTGTGCGTGTGCGTGTGCGTGTGCGTGTGCGTGTGCGTGTGTGTGTGTGCGTGTGTGCGTGTGAGCGTGTGCGTGTGAGCGTGTGCGTGTGTGCGTGTGCGTGTGCGTGTGCGTGTGCGTGTGCGTGTGCGTGTGGACATGGCTTAGCTCGCAGAGACAACATTTGGATGTCGACAGACAGACAGACAGACAGACAGACTGACAGACTGACAGACACACAGACCGACAGACAGACAGACAGACAGACAAACAAACAGATGTTGCAGATGGCACTAGCTCATCAGGGAACACAACACAACACAGCACAACACAACACAACACAACACAACACAACACAACACAACACAACACAGCACAACACACAACACAGCACAGCACAGCACAACAGAACAGAACAGAACACAACACAACACAACACAACACAACACAACACAACACAACACAACACAACACAACACAACACAACACAACACAACACAACACAGCACAGCACAACACAACACAACACAACACAACACAACACAACACAACACAACACAACACAGCACAGCACAGCACAGCACAGCACAACACAACACAACACAACACAACACAACACAACACAGCACAGCACAACAGAACACAACACAACACAACACAACACAACACAACACAACACAACACAACACAACACAACACAACACAACACACATAGAGAGTTGTGTTTATCAAACTGTTTACGGTTCACAGGTTTCTAACCAGTGTATCTCCTAAATATGTATGTAAGGGCAACCCAGTCTCCATGCTGAAACGTTCTTATTGTACGATTTCGCAATCTCGCAAAACGTTATACAAATGTTTTAGCATGGAGACTGGGTTGGTAAGGGTCAGTGATGACCCTAAGGCTAAGCCATGAATACAGCATTACACATGTTGGTCCCATAATAGCATTATGCAAAAAAAAGGCAAAAAAAATACTATTAGTCAATTGATCCCAATTCTAACTCTAAACCCCTGGAGGATATTGCATCATGTGTTCAGACCATTTTAAAGTTCTACTAAAGCCTGATTTATACTTCGGGTGTTGACCGGTGAAAATTGCCAATCCACAAGCACAGTTGCAGATGTGACATGCTGGGAGCTTTTTTTTGCCACGCGGCACAGTTGTAAAATGGAGCATAATTTAGGCTTAACAAAGCATTTAGGGCATCACAATTCACAAATGTTAATGTTTTGCCATTATGGGTATTTGATATCCCTAGTGTCAGTAGGCCTACACTAGGTTGAAATTCAACTTCATCACATAACAGGTAGAGTGGGTGAAATTATCCACAGTTTGGTCATATTTCGTCAATAGTTCTTCAACATTGCTCAGAAAGTGATAATCTAAAAATGGTCTCCTCATTGAATGACATTGCATGGTGAAACAGCTGTCAAGGTCTCTTTAGCACATAAACACATACACACCAAGAAGATTCTGACAAGATATAACATCACTAAACCCAGTAGGGCATTTAAAAAGAGACAAATGTCAACTTCATGTTGATGTCACTATTTGAATAAGGAGACGACCCGGACTGGATCCACAGATAACTGCCCTTATATGGTGTTTAGCCCTAGAACACTAACGTTGAGAATTGTCACACCAACGTCATGGGTATATCATAAATTCCATTACAAAATATGTCTCATCAAAATATATTAAAGTACAACAATACATGGCAAATTGCTCTTCTTTAATATTTCAACATGAAATTTCACAAAAAAACAGATATCATGCGGAGACCCTGTACAAAAGCAGCAAAATCTGTGACAAATGTGGGAATTGTTAAAAAGAATATATACATTTTTTTGGTAATAATTTTCACCCATTCCTGGGACATGAGAGCCTTGTCCAGTGAAGTTACAGTCTAATTGCATCAGCTGACCGTAAGGGATTTGTTTTACCCTCTAACACTAACGTTGGGTCAAATTCACCCCAAGACCACCCTGTAGAAACAACAGGGAAACAAAGTACCTTCTATGATGTCATGAAACATTATGAAAATCACCTCATTACAATTGTTCCTGTGGGCGTTGTCTAATTTAAATCATTCAGCACACCTGGGTAAGAACACATTTAGATGTTAAGAACGGGTTGATGAATCCTTAAAGTTGAGATCAAATGTTCTATAAATGTAAGCTAACATGCTGAATGAATGAGGAGTCACTGATAGACATCATGAGGAGTCTGGTCTATTACCTGGCAGGACGTCCCATCAGCATGAAACCCTATATGAGGGGGGGGGGGGGGGGCATCAGAATACATCATCTTTCAATTATTGTCATGTGGAAACCTTGTATGTCCAAAACTGTTACTTTACAGAAAATATAACAAAACAATATGTGTTCTCTTATTATTATTATTATTATTATTATTATTATTATTATTATTATTATTATTATTATTATTATTATTGTTATTATTATTATTATTATTATTATTATTATTATTATTATTTAGTCACAAGCTCTTGTTTTACTTACCTTTCATTGGTTCAATGCTTATAAAACACACACACACACACACACACACACACACACACACACACACACACACACAGACACAGACACAGACACAGACACACACAGACACACACACACACACACACACACACACACACACACACACACACACACACACACACACACACACACACACACACACACACACACACACACACACACACACGCACGCGCGCGCGCGTGCACTTTAACTTTTAAATGTTTTCAAAGATAGCCGATCTATAAGCGACGCATCGTGAACTTGTAGATCGGCTATTTTTGCTCCTTTTTGTGTGACACTGTGGTATGACGAATTATAGCGTTACTTTACGAAAAACATTAAAAGTTGAAATATGGAGATAAGAGGTTTCTGAGAGTGTGTGTGTGTGTGTGTGTGTGTGTGTGTGTGTGTGTGTGTGTGTGTGTGTGTGTGTTGGGGGGGTTGAGTCCATCAGCGTCACGCGGCTGTAATCTACACGCGTCCCGAAGCGCCAGGCAAACCTCCATCCTCGACCCCTCCTTGACCCTGAGGAAACGAATCCCTGGTCCACTTCCCCTGAGCCGCTAGCGTTACAGAGACACACCGTCACCCTCAGCCTGAAAGGTACAACTACGCCTAACGAGTACTTTTACTTTTACGTATACTTAAAGCGCATTTTGACCACGACACTTTTTGCACTTTTATCACTCGAGTAAAAGTGCTAAAACGTAAGCACCCTGACACTAATTTTGGGTACCGCGGCACTTTGACATGTAACGGAGTATTTCTATGTCGCGGTATTACTCATTCTACTTAAGTAACCAATGGGAGTAGGCTACGTCTTCCATCGCTAATGGCAGAAACCTTCCACCGCTTCCTCTCGGCGACTTGCGTTACAGAGACAAGAAAAAAAAACGTGGTGAACCAGAAAGAGTCCGATTGAAAGGTCTAATAATAATGGTGTCGGGACACTTTGTGCGACCGATCGGAGGCTGAAAATAGTCCCGCATAGGGAGGGTCTCGGACATGCAGCCTGGCATCTTGGCATGATGGCTGCGGTGTTGTTGCATTAACAACCCTCCTGCCTTCCCTTCCCTTCCTTTCTGCTCGTCAATCAACAAGCCAACAGAAAAATGCTTAATCGTGGATTTTTTTATTTCGAGGAGTGGCGCATTGAGGGCCTGACGTCATGTTATCGGGAACGGGGCGGAGGGGGGAGGAGGGGGGGGAGGGGGGGAGGGGGAGGAGACGGGGTTTGGAACGGTTGGCAGAGAGGCAGGATCGATGGATGGATGCACGCTGAGGGGGTAAAAAAGAGGCACAGGTCCGTTTGGGTGCCTTTTTTACTCCCTCAGGGTGCCTTTTGCCTCCTTTTGGGAGCACTTTTTGAGTGCCCTTTTGGGTGTCTTTTTGGGTGTCTTTTTGGGTGCAGCAGCCATGCAGCAGCCATGCAGCAGCCATGCAGCAGCCATTCAGCCATGCAGCAGCCATGCAGCAGCCATGCAGCAGCCACGCCATGCAGCAGCCATGCAGCAGCCAAGCCATGCAGCAGCCATGCAGCCATTCAGCCATGCAGCCATACAGCAACCATGCAGCCATGCAGCAGCCATGCAGCCACGCAGCAGCCATGCAGCAGCCATGCAGCCATGCAGCAGCCATGCAGCCACGCAGCCATGCAGCAGCCATGCAGCCATGCAGCAGCCATGCAGCCATGCAGCCATGCAGCCATGCAGCCATGCAGCCATGCAGCAGCCATGCAGCAGCCATGCAGGCAGACAGCCATGCAGCCATGCAGACAGACAGCCATGCAGGCAGACAGCCATGCAGCCATGCAGGCAGACAGCCATGCAGCCATGCAGGCATGCAGGCAGACAGACAGACAGACAGACAGCCATGCAGCCATGCAGGCAGACAGTCATGCAGGCAGACAGACAGCAGGTACAGTATGTGGGTTCTTTATGAGTTATGCTCTCAGCATCAGGGTGTATCAGAGTTATGCTCTCAGCATCAGGGTGTATCAGAGTTATGGGCGACACACACATCAGCACCGCGCTCGATATCACAATTACTGTAAGAGCCGTTGTAATGCCGTTCCTATATGGAGATGGCAGCGCACGTATAGAGCCCCCCAGGGCCGCGCACGGAGGAGGGGCGTGCACGGAGGCGTTGAAATGCCGTTCCTATTATGGATATATCAGCGCACGTGAAGCCCAAAGCCGTGCACGGAGGAGCCTGCAATGCATGCAGTTTTGGCTGCAACCATTCTGACTTCATAAGAGCACGGTATTGTTGCTGTCAGACACAAACCTTGTGACTACATATTCAACTTTTTATTTATTTATGTATTTACTTATTAATTGTAAATTAATACCATACTCTGTGTCACGCAAAAGTAGCAAAAATAGCCAATCTAGCCAATTGTAGATCGGCTATTTTTGCAACTTTAGAAAATGTTTTGACATTGAAAGTGAATGTGATTTAGTGTGTGTGTGTGTGTGTGTGTGTGTGTGTGTGTGTGTGTGTGTGTGTGTGTGTGTGTGTGTGTGTGTGTGTGTGTGTGTGTGTGTGTGTGTGTGTGTGTGTGTGTGTGTGTGTGTGTGTGTGTGTGTCCTGTTCATTCTTTTAAAACAAATAGTGTAGAAGGAAACGTTTTAGGTTAATAGACATTTTTGTATTTTGTCTTCTTTGGTTAAATGTATTTCTGTTGTTCCAGGGACCCTCAAAAGCAAAGATTTGAAATAAAAATGTTTCCTTTAAAAAATATATATATTCAAAGATTTGCACAAATTGTCATGATTTTCCAAAAAATAGCAGATATACATGAAGCTCATAAAATATACTATGAGCTTGTATA
>NC_137605.1:1203498-1243222 GCF_963280865.1 Gymnoscopelus braueri
CATGTCTCTGGCTCCACCATGTTTTCTGCTCCACCATGTTTCTGCTCCACCATGTTTCTGCTCCACCATGTTACTGCTCCACCATGTTCTGCTCCACCATGTTACTGCTCCACCATGTTTCTGCTCCACCATGTTACTGCTCCACCATGTTTCTGCTCCACCATGTTACTGCTCCACCATGTTTCTGCTCCACCATGTTTCTGCTCCACCATGTTACTGCTCCACCATGTTTCTGCTCCACCATGTCTCTGCTCCACCATGTTACTGCTCCACCATGTTACTGCTCCACCATGTTACTGCTCCACCATGTTACTGCTCACCATGTCTCTGCTCCACCATGTTACTGCTCCACCATGTTTCTGCTCCACCATGTTTCTGCTCCACCATGTTTCTGCTCCACCATGTTACTGCTCCACCATGTTTCTGCTCCACCATGTTTCTGCTCCACCATGTTACTGCTCCACCATGTTACTGCTCCACCATGTTTCTGCTCCACCATGTCTCTGCTCCACCATGTCTCTGCTCCACCATGTTTCTGCTCCACCATGTTACTGCTCCACCATGTTTCTGCTCCACCATGTTACTGCTCCACCATGTTTCTGCTCCACCATGTTACTGCTCCACCATGTTACTGCTCCACCATGTTTCTGCTCCACCATGTCTCTGCTCCACCATGTCTCTGCTCCACCATGTTTCTGCTCCACCATGTTTCTGCTCCACCATGTTTCTGCTCCACCATGTTACTGCTCCACCATGTTTCTGCTCCACCATGTTACTGCTCCACCATGTTTCTGCTCCACCATGTTACTGCTCCACCATGTTTCTGCTCCACCATGTTACTGCTCCACCATGTTTCTGCTCCACCATGTTTCTGCTCCACCATGTTTCTGCTACCACCATGTTACTGCTCCACCATGTTTCTGCTCCACCATGTTTCTGCTCTGCTGCCATTTATGGAAAATACAATGAAATCAAAACGATCTGGCAGCCGTTCGTCTGTCTCAACATCTCAATGGTGTTTCTCTTCTTCTTTTCTTCTCTCTCCCCTGCCCGTCTCTCCTCTCCCCCCCCCCCCCTCTCTCCTCTCCCCCCCCCCCCCCTCTCCCCCAGGCCCTCCTATCATCACAGTGGAGGCCACAGCAGCACGCCATCAAACACTCCAAGGGCAAACTGGAGTGTTTGGTGGGCAGCAGCCCCCCCGCCCGACAAGATAGTAAGAGAGCCTCTATAACACACCGCTGTTCTGTCTCTGTGTGTGTGTGTGTGTGTGTGTGTTGTGTGTGTGTGTGTGTGTGTGTGTGTGTGTGTGTGTGTGCTCTGCCCCTGCCCTCACCTTCACACCCTCACACCTACGCGGCGGATCACAGACACACCGCACCCACCGACATGTCAGGCGGTGCACACACACACACGCGCAGCGTGCGCGCAAGCTAGCACCCCCGCACGCTAACGCTCACTGCTGTGTCTATAACCGTACGTGCACACGCACGTACGTGCACACATGCCGGCCCGGCGTTCACACCCACTGTGGATCAGAGATAGTGCAGTTGGGGGGAGGGGGGAGGGGGGAGGAGGTGAGGGGGAGAGGGGAGGGGGGAGGGGGGCTTTCTGCAGGTTTCCAGATCCAACCAACCCAACACTCAATTAGCCGGCTGTCAGCGGCAACATGGCCGACCCTGTTGACCTGAAGAGAGGAAGCCTGGACACATGGGGAGGAAGAGGAGGGTCTGCAGAGCCAGGGAGGAGAGGCAGTGGACCTCCATGGAGGAGGAGGAGGAGGAAGGAAGGAAGAAGGAAGGAAGAAGGAAGAAGGAAGAAGGAAGAAGAACGAACCAAGACAAATGGGAAAGCAAGACCTGTTTACTTCCCATATCTGCTTGACGAGAATCTTCCTAACATTCTGACATTAAATTGGCTTTTTTTTTGTTGCACAGAGACAAATAAATAAGGAGAAAAACCAACATTGTTTTCAACCTGTTTCTTCTGTCCCGACGGTTAAACGGGACGTTCACAAGATCTGCGTCAGACGGCTCCCTCTCAGACCATTTTTTATTTTTATCTTTTATTTTTTAATTCTTATCCCACATTTTTTACCCAGGACCTTCTAGCTGTGAGGCGACAGCGCTACCCGAGTGCGCCACCGTGCCCCCTGACCCACTCAGACCATTTCTAGTGGCCAAATGGCAAAAAATATCCAATCTACAAGCTCACAACAACGTGTTGTGAGCTTGTAGATCGGATATTTTCACCGGGAGTTCACCCTTCACAAAGCCCAGGATACGTACGCTAGGGTTTGACATGAAGCCTATGTGAGCTCTGGGCGCCTTAAAGGACATCCAATCAGAAAGCAGAACACAGAGACAGATCAGTTAGAGAGGTTTGGAACGGGATCTGAGGATGAGGAGGAGGAGGAGGAGGAGGAGGGGGGTTCTGAGGATGAAGAGGAGATCTAAGGATGAAGGGGCAGGGGGGGGGGGGCTTTGCTCGTGGCTTAGGGGCTCTTTGTGGAGAAGACCCTCGCTCCCATTGGAGATCCAAGATGGGTTCAACGCACAGAGCCTCTCAAACTATTTACTGTTACTATGGTTACTATACATATATGTTATTATACACTGACTGGCTACTGTGTATATTATTCTATATCAGAGGTCTTCAACAAGGGGTCCGGGACGACCTAACTAACAATTATATATACGACTAACAGTTATACCAAAAAAAATAGTGATTATGACAAAAAAAATAGTATTTTTTACTCTCTTACGTACCTGTAAACAAGACTCTCTCTCTCTCTCTCTCTCTCTCTCTCTCTCTCTCTCGCTCGCTCGCTCGCTCTCTCTCTGTCTCTCTCGCTCTCTCTCTCTCTCTCGCTCTCTCTCCTCGCTCTGTCTCTGTGTCTCTCTCTGTCTCTGTGTCTCTCTCTGTCTCTCTCTGTCTCTCTCTCTCTCTCTCTCTCTGTCTCTCTCTCTCTCTCTCTCTCTCTCTCTCTCTCTCTCTCTCTCTCTCACTCTCTCTCTCTCTCTCTCTCTCTCTCTCTCTCTCTAGGTGTGGTCGTTTGGGGACATGTCTCTGTCCTCGGGCTCGTCGGGTCGGTTCTCAGTCCAGACGGTGTCCAGTGATCAGGGCGTCCTGTCCTCCCTCGTCCTCTCAGAGACGTTGTCCCAGGACTTCACGCTGCGCTACAACTGCACCGCTGGAACCGCTTTGGGACCGGCACTGCGCTGGTCACCCTCAAAGAGCAAGGTATGGACCAATCACAGCGCTTAGATCTGCTATGCGCCCCATCTGCCCCGTAGTGATGGGTCGTTCATGACCGATTCGTTCAAAAGAACGACTTCATTGCCGTGAACGTGAACGAGCTCGTTCACTTCCTGAAACTGTTACGTTCACGCTATCGTTCAACGCCCCCCGTCCCTCCCCCCGTACACAGGACAGGAGGGCGGGGCTGTACGCGCGATGTAATAATAGCGCTCCCTCGATAGTGTTTTTCACTAGAAAATAGCGCTACTGAACGAGAACGTGAACGAATCACTTGAACGAATCATTGCAGTGAACGTGGACGAAATCGTTGGTTCACTGAAATGAAGGCTTTTCCCCACCACTACTGCCCCGCCCCCAGCAGAGTGTTTTAAAAGCCCTAAAGCCTGATCCATACTTTTGCGCCGCACGCCATGAATAGCAGATCTACAAGCTTACAACAATTGTTTTGCTTGTAGATCTGCTGCTATGTTCGGCGAAGAGGTTATGTGTATAGAGAGGGGGAAAAAGAGCAGACCAAGTACAGAACGTTTTGAAAGTTTAAGTGGTTAAATGTCTGAAAAAACACAAAATAGAAAATAGATTTTTTTTTTAAATAAAAAAATCAACAACATTAACTAACACATCACTGATGACACAAGTCTATGAAGTTATCTATGAAATCTATGAAAAAGTGTGATCTGCAACACAACTCTATACAATATGTGGAGTGGGGGTCCCTGCTTCATCTCTCTTCAGCTAAGGGTCCTTTGGGCTGAAAAACAGTGAAGACCCCCTGCTGTAGTGTGAGCCCACCTCTACAGACTCTCAGTAGCATTACTACGTGTCTCTACAGCGACCTCAACCTGAAGCTCCCATTTTAATTATACAACATCTAATCAATATAATGTAATCAGTAGATTGGTCCCTGCTCCATCACATACATATGGATTAGCCACTAAAGTCAATTAGAGAGAGGCTACAGGTGTTCTGTTAGCGTCCATCTCTGTCTCTATGGCTAAGACACACGCAAAACATTTAGCCAGAGAAATAAGCAGCCAGGTCTATGAAAATAAGTCCCCAAAGCAGCGACTATATAGGTCGGCAGTTCTCTGGCGGTTGTGGGTTCGAATCCGTGATTGTCGAGCGTCTCTAATACGAACACAATTGTCTCGTGTGCGGAGGAGGGAAGCCGGGGCGGGGGGGGGGGTGTCGGCTGATATTACTTTATTTTACTAAATCAAAGGTAGATTTAGTCGACTAAATTCGTATGATATTTAGTCACCTACAAGTAGACTGGCCTAAAACTAAAACATACGCTGGTAATCCAGCTTGACAGCGTGTCGCGAGTTCGACTCCCGATCCGACGACCTTTGCTGTGTGTCACCCCCCCATCTCTCTCCCCATTTCCTGTCAGCCTACTGTCCTGTCAAATAAAGGCATAAAAGCCCTCAAAATATCTTAAAAAAATATATATGACTAAATGACTAAACGTAAACTGAATTTTATTCCAAAGACTAAGACTAAAAACTACATCAAAATTCACTCGTCCGTCTGTCCGGCCTCAGTTCAAACTACATAAACTCTTTTAGTCTGTCAGGCCTCAGTTCAAACTACATAAACTCTTTTAGTCTGTCAGGCCTCAGTTCAAACTACATAACTCTTTCAGTCTGTCAGGCCTCAGTTCAAACTACATAAACTCTTTCAGTCTGTCAGGCCTCAGTTCAAACTACATAAACTCTTTCAGTCTGTCAGGCCTCAGTTCAAACTACATAAACTCTTTCAGTCTGTCAGGCCTCAGTTCAAACTACAGAAACTCTTTTAGTCTGTCCGGCCTCAGTTCAAACTACATAAACTCTTTCAGTCTGTCAGGCCTCAGTTCAAACTACAGAAACTCTTTTAGTCTGTCCGGCCTCAGTTCAAACTACATAAACTCTTTCAGTCTGTCAGGCCTCAGTTCAAACTACATAAACTCTTTTAGTCTGTCAGGCCTCAGTTCAAACTACAGAAACTCTTTAGTCTGTCCGGCCTCAGTTCAAACTACAGAAACTCTTTCTCAGTTCAAACTACAGAAACTCTTTTAGTCTGTCCGTCCTCAGTTCAAACTACAGAAACTCTGTTAGTCTGTCAGGCTTCCTTTGTTGCCACAGACACCAAAATAAAAAATAAAAACCCTCAGCTCCTTGCCAGCACTTTACATCAACGCAGCAGCAGCAGCGTTGTGCCTGGGTCTCCGGAGGGGCCCGGGCATCCAGTGAATCTCTAATTAGATTACTGTCGGTTGCTTCATTGCATGTCAGGCCTTGTTAGCCTCTTCCTGAAGAGAGATTAGAGACAATGGAGCCCCGGTGCCTGTGGGGACCGGCGGCCATGTTGGCACCGTGAGGCAAGCGGTATACGGAGGGGGGGACGGGGACGGGGGGGGCTTATCTGTAGATGAACATATCATTGCTGTCGGGCGTAATGCTTGTATCTCAGTATTTATTTATTCTATGCAGTGGTGGAAAAAGTGCTCAATTTTTTTACTTGCAATGTAGAAATACTCTAGTTACAAGTAAAAGTCCGGAATCAAAATGTACTTAAAGTACCAAAAGTAAAAGTATTTTTCCCTAGTTTAAAAAAAAAGAATATTTTGAAAATAGCCAATCTACAAGCTCACAATACGCATTGTGAGGTTGTAGATCGACTATTTTCAAATGGCCGAAATTGTGAAGTAAAAATTACAATATTTGCCTCTGAGATGTAGTGGAGTGAAAATTGGAAATACTCCAGTAAAGTAAAAAATACCTCAAATCTGTGCTTAAATACAGTACTTGAGTAAAAGTACTTTACACTACTGGTTATATGTAAGCAAGGGTAAGGCTTGGTATAAAACTTTTGAGACAAATGGCTAATTTTCTAACGCATTCTCTCTCTCATCCTCTCTCTGTCTCTCTCTGTCTATGTCTCTCTCTCTCTCTCTCTCTCTCTCTCTCTCTCTCTCTCTCTCTCTCTCAGAGGCCATGCCCATGCTGATCATAGTGGGCGGGGCAGTGGGCGGGGGGTGTGTCCTGCTGGTCTGTGTCATCGCTCTGGTCTCTCTGTGCTGCCGACACACTGGCAAAGGTGAGCTCAACGGTCAGTATGGAGGCCACGCCCACATCGCCACCCAAACACCACACGCCACTTTAATCACGTCAACACTGTTGGACAGTAACTAGTTAACTAAGTAATATATCACTTTATACTACTATAACTAGTTAACTAAGTAATATATCACTGTAATAGATTACTTTATACTACTATAACTAGTGTACAGTAACTAGTTAACTAGGTAATATATCACTTTATACTACTATAACTAGTGTACAGTAACTAGTTAACTATGTAATATATCACTGTAATAGATTACTTTATACTACTATAACTAGTGTACAGTAACTAGTTAACTAAGTAATATATCACTGTAATAGATTACTTTATACTACTATAACTAGTGTACAGTAACTAGTTAACTAAGTAATATATCACTTTATACTACTATAACTAGTGTACAGTAACTAGTTAACTAAGTAATATATCACTGTAATAGATTACTTTATACTACTATAACTAGTGTACAGTAACTAGTTAACTAAGTAATATATCACTTTATACTACTATAACTAGTGTACAGTAACTAGTTAACTAGGTAATATATCACTTTATGCTACTATAACTAGTGTACAGTAACTAGTTAACTAAGTAATATATCACTGTAATAGATTACTTTATACTACTATAACTAGTGTACAGTAACTATTTAACTAAGTAATATATCACTTTAATAGATTACTTTATACTAGGCAACTATAACTAATAGTGTACAGTAAAAATGAATTAAGTAAGTTACAATGAAGGTGATTTGTTTCAGACAGAGATAGACTATATATTAAGCCTATACTTTATGCTCCATAGTGGGAGGTTGTCACATGACAAAAAATAACAGATATCTACAAGCTTATCAACACATTGTCAGCTTGTAGATCTATTAGTAACTTATAAGTCTTCCTGAGTATCTCAACTAAAGTGTGTTGATATTTTGTCTAGTTTCACTTTCACCAAAATCTCAACTTGCATTTTAGTTTGTGTGTTTTTTAGTGTTTGAACCCGTTTAATCAGTCATGTGATCTCTCTGACCCTCTCAGGTAGTTGTTTAATCAGTCATGTGATCTCTCTGACCCTCTCAGGTAGTTGTTTAATCAGTCATGTGATCTCTCTGACCCTCTCAGTTAGTTGTTTAATCAGTCATGTGATCTCTCTGACCCTCTCAGGTAGTTGTTTAATCAGTCATGTGATCTCTCTGACCCTCTCAGGTAGTTGTTTAATCAGTCATGTGATCTCTCTAACCCTCTCAGGTAGTTGTTTAATCAGTCATGTGATCTCTCTGACCCTCTCAGGTAGTTGTTTAATCAGTCATGTGATCTCTCTGACCCTCTCAGGTAGTTGTTTAATCAGTCATGTGATCTCTCTGACCCTCTCAGGTAGTTGTTTAATCAGTCATGTGATCTCTCTGACCCTCTCAGGTAAGAAGTGTACCCGCCTCTCTAAGAGTGACATCAGAGTGCAGATCGTTCACAGCGATCACAACGCAACGCGTGGAAACGACGACGAGGAGGACGTCAAAGAACCCATGGTAACTATAGGGTTAATCTATAGACCTATAGGGTAACTATAGGGTTAATCTATAGACCTATAGGGTAACTATAGGGTTAATCTATAGACCTATAGGGTAACTATAGGGTTAATCTATAGACCTATAGGGTAACCATAGGGTTAATCTATAGACTATAGGGTAACTATAGGGTTAATCTATAGATTATAGGGTAACTATAGGGTTAATCTATAGACTATAGGGTAACTATAGGGTTAATCTATAGACTATAGGGTAACTATAGGGTTAATCTATAGACCTACGTATAGGGTAACTATAGGGTTAACCTATAGACTATAGGGTAACTATAGGGTTAATCTATAGACCTATAGGGTAACTATAGGGTTAATCTATAGACCTATAGGGTAACTATAGGGTTAATCTATAGACCTATAGGGTAACTCTAGGGTTAATCTATAGACCGGGGTCTCATACATCACTGGTTCTCACTGGTCTCCACCCACATGATTTAGGTGGGGGTCCCCAGATGATTAGCTTTAATGAGCAACATAGTTTTCTCACTCAACAGTAAACAAACCAACATACGTATGTTTATACACACATTTATAGAGTGACAATTTAAAGGACCACTTCACCCATTTTCAACTTCATATAACTGGTCCTCACTAATGCTCTGGATAAGATGGCACCATGTCTGTCTACTCAGTCTGTGTCTCAGAGGAGGGCTGTGGACAGTTCAGAAACCCGTCTACCAGTGACATCATCGATGGGGAATCCAAGCTAATAGAAACTGCAGGATTTCTATTCCTGTAAAGTTAGCATGCTACAATGGAAGCCATTGTTCTCACATTAATACAAATCTAAATAAAAAAAGTGAAATCTTGTTTGAAAAATAAGACCTGCCTAATGATGATGATGTCACTGGTAGGCTGTAGACACAGAGTGAGGAGGAATGTTTTATCATGAGCATTAGTGAGGACCAATTATATGACTTTAGTTTGAAAATGTGTGCAGTGGTCCTTTAAAGGACTTTGAAGACCTTTTTAACAACCGCAAAAATTCAATAAAAAAGACCATTACAACGAGCTTGTAGATCTGCTATTCTCACCATGTGTAGGCTATCTGTGGAACCCAGTCAAACTAAATGGAACGCCTCAACTCTAAGGTCTGGTCAGGGTGGGCCGGTTCAAATAGCATTATTTTTGGAGGTCACAGCCTGAAAGGTCTGAGAAGCACTGATAAAGATAAAGGTTTGATGAAAGGGGGGAACGGGGTCTAAAAATAGCACGTAAAAATGGGGGTCCTTGACATTAAAATCACTCCCCTGTATATCAGAGAGAAACAAGCCTCCGTTTTCACTTTGTTTTTCAGTCGTACAACCTTGTAAACTCATACCAACCGTCTGGTTTCTCCTCTCCTCTCCTCTCCTCTCCTCTCCTCTCCTCTCCTCTCCTCTCCTCTCCCCTTCAGGCTCCAAACAGCAGTGAGTCTCCTGGGACGTCCCGGACAGAACACAGCGACCTTCTGGAGGAGGATGAAGACGAGAGGTCCGACATCAAGGTAAAAAAAATGAAATAATAATAAACCCGACGCTCTTCTGTCTCTGATGAACCCGTGTGTCCTTCTCTGTTCTCCTCTGGTTTATAACTCTTTGACTGCCACAGAATAACACATGGTTTGCCACTGCCACTGCCAGAGATTTTCAAGTGTTTTTACTGACCTTGAAAAGTCATGGAATTATATCCGCGATCGCCGTCCTCACGGGGATCGCCTCATTACTCGTCTCGTAGAATTTGTAAAAAACATATGTCCGGTGGTGGTAATCCGGTGCATAGCTGTGGCCAGTTGAATGAATGGCTTGTTTTTGTCACAAAAAAAAAGGAACGGAGATAAAGCCATTTTTCCACAACAAATAAACAGGATGTAAACAAGCTGTAGCTTAGCAGAACCTGAAGAGAAATGTTGTCGGTGGCAGGCTAAGAGTTAATCTGTTCTCCTCTGGTTTACATTCTGCTGGAAGGCGTGGCCATTGTGATCGTTAAAATCCTAAAGGATCTGAACCCTAATTCTGACACGTCTCCCCCCTCCCCCTCCCCCTCCCCCCTCCCCCTCCCCCCTCCCCCTCCCCCTCTCCCTCCCCCTTCCCCTCCCCCCTCTCCCTCCCCCTCCCCCCTCTCCCTCTCCCTCTCCCTCTCCCTCCCCCTCCCCCCCTCCCCCCTCCCCCTCCCCCTCCCCCCTCCCCCTCCAGGATCCCACCAACGGCTACTACAACGTGCGCGCTCACGAGGACGTGCACCGCCACGTGCGCGGCAGCGGCGCCGCCTCCACCACCGCCGGCTTCTCCGAGTACGTCCCCTCAGGCTCCGCCTCCTCGCGGCCCGGCGTCTACACGCCCTCCTCCCAGCTGCCGTCGCCCAGCCCGCTGTACGGCCAGCAGCACGCCACGGGCGCCACGCCGCAGCCCCGCCCCCAAGTCATGTACGACTTCAACCACCGCTACGCCACCACCACAGGGGGGCGCTCCGCCTACGAGCAGCAGCAGGCGGCGGCCGCTCAGGCCGCCGCCCAGGCGGCCCAGCAGCAGCAGCAGCAGCAGCAGCAGGCCCAGCCGGCCGCCATCTACCCCGCCGACCCGCTCTACCACCACGGAGGCTCCGCCTACCTGCCCACCGGCACGCCCACCAACACCGGCACGTACGGCGGCAGCACCACCGGCGGCCGCGCCTTCACCAGCTACGTGAAGCCCGTGGCGTCCTACGAGAAGGTGGACACCTGCTACGACCAATCGGACGAGGCCAGCAAGGTGTCGGGGTCGTCGCGCTTCTCCTACGCCTCGTCGCAGGTCTCCTCCTCGCAGCACAGCGACTACGGACGGCCCTCGCAGCGCATGCAGACTCACGTGTGATTTGGACCGGAAAGGGCAGACTCACGTGTGATTGGACAAGAGGTTTTTTTTTAAGAGGCGGGAGAACAACTAGACTCACGTGTGATTGGATGAGAGTTCTTCTTTTTAGCATCGGGAGAACGGTGGAGTTACGGTGGACACACAAACGAGACTCGCTTTGATTGGCCGGTTTGGGTCCTTCTTCTGGGACGTGTGATTGGAGGGGAGCTCGCATCGTGGGTCATGTGATTACCTTCATTTATTCCCGTGTCGTTGGATTGGATCTATGGTTAAACCCTGAGCCGGTTGGTGTCAGCCGATTGGCTCACGTCACCGCAGTGTGCTTTTACCTCGAGTGGGATTATGGGATATCAGTTTACCAAGATGGCCGCCGGAACCCGTGCCGGCGTTCCCTCAAAGGATTATGGGTTCACATCACGGGATGAACTGTGGTTCCAGAGTGAGAGAAATATAAACCCTTAAACCCCTAAAGACATGAAACCATGGGAATTAAAAAAAACATCATACTAAACATTTTGTCGTCTGTCATTCGGTGTTTGTTGGCATGCAAAGGAATTCTAAGCACATTTTGTGTCTTCTATACATCAACAACAAGGACCGAGGTGGTCGGTCGTTATAAGCCGCCGTGCTCTGCTCCGATTGGTGAATCTGAGACTGAGAGCCGTTTGTACCGCGCTGCGTTCCCTGGGGGGCGGGGCTTTGAAGAAGGAGACCCTCCTTGGATGACGAGGACTTTTTGAGAGTTGGCGAAGCGGCCGGCGCTCTGCCGGGCCGCCGCCACACGGACGTGGAGGATGTGAAGTGAATGTGTGTCTGTAGCCTTCACGCTACGCTAGCACGTCTGTAGCCTTCACGCTACGCTAAGACGTCTGTCAACGATACGCCCCATCGATCCGTACTTATAGGTTGTGTGTCGGTGTCGTGCAGCGAAGACAGACGATCTACAAACGCACGCTGTGACACGTTGTGAGCTTGTAGATCGGCTGCCTCCGGTGAGCGACACCCGGTGTGCAATAAAATATGTATAAGGGGACTTTAAATGGGATTTATGTTTTTTTTTGTTGTTTTCACCTGTGCCCTATTGTCAAGATAATGTGGACCAGAAAACTAATGGTGTAAATATGGAACCGGTTCCATCAAGTCAGACGCAGCACGTCAGCCAGTAATTCAAACTATAGCGCTTTGTTTTTGCAGTTTTTTTTTCATTTAAATTTGTTTTACCCCCAGAAATCAATGGAGTCATGTTTTCAGACAGAATATATAAGCCTGTATTTACCAAAAACAAACAAACAAATAAAAAACGGCATAATTTGAGACACCGGCTTGTCTGAAGGCTAACAAAAGGAGCAATTACAAAAATGCTAACGCTAACCCTTTTGTTTTGTGGTCCAAACATTCAGTAAAAACCGGGCCCAGGTTTAAAGCATTATAAATAACATTTTAAGTGTGTCACTTAAAAACGAACACGGAAAGGCCATGAAAACCCAAAGACGGTGAGAATTGTTTAAAGGAGGGGGGGGGGGGGGCCTCTGTATCGTTTATTTTTATCTTTTATTTGCTACGGTGTTTTAGAGATGGTGAAATGAAGGGCGGGGGTCTTATTATCAGAACAATCAGAGTGCGAGGGTTTGGGGGGGGAAATAATACAAAAAATGGTGGCAATCGTTGACTTGAAATAAGCTTCAGGCGAAGGTTTCACATTGGAGGTTATTAACTACGTGGTTCTCAACGTGAGGTCTGGGGACCCCCATGGGGTCCTCGAGAGGGTTTCAGAGGGTCCACAGCTTAAATGATTTGATACGACCATTTAAACCCGTCAACTCTTGAGAGTGTACAAATGGAACCTAAACGAACGCTTACGGGTCCGTTTGGTTCCATTTGTACACTCTGAGTTAAATTGAAGACTGAGGATTATTGGGGTCCCAGAGATAACAACAAAATGGTGTCAAACCGAGGGGGTTCGTTCGTTGAAATTAAAACTCTCTCTTTCGCTCCAGAGTTCTACAACACAATCAAAAAGTAGTTCCAACATGTTTACAATGAAACAAGTACTACCCTGAAACACTGACCCGTAGGGATGCACCGATACACTGTTTATATATCGGCCGCATATCGGCATCATTGGCCCGATATCCGCCTTGCTTGTTCTGGAAAAGGTTCCAAATGTGATGGAACCCGATTTCCTGGTTCCCTCTACTGTTGGATCCGGTTCCCTCCGGTTCCTGGGATCGGTGCATCCCTCTCTGACTGACTAGATATCTGTGTACAAATGGGTTTGTTGTGGAGAAACCTGTTTTTTTCTGTCTCTGTTGCATGCAGATGATGATGATGATGATGATGATGATCTTGTCTAGTGGATAAAAAAAAAGAAAAAAAGAAAGAAATCTTTTCATTTTCATCTCCATTCCATGTTTGAGATGTTGGTTTTTTTTATGCACCTTCTCGCCGCCTCCGTTCGCACTCAAACTCCCAGAATTCCCTACTGTACTGTACTGCACTGGTTCTCCACATAAGGCCTGGGGACCATCGGGGGGTCCCAAATGGTCCCTGGCATAGTATGTAAATTTGCCTTGTGTTTACATAACAAAACTATATATATATATATATATATATATATATATATATATATATATATATATATATATATATATATATATATATATATATTATTCTCTCTTTAACTGCCAGAGTGATAGTGTAATAGTGCCACTGCTACCAGCGAAAAACAGCAATTTTACTGACCTTTGAAAAATCATGGAATATTCTCTGTGACCTCTGTCCTCATGGAGAGGCTCATTAGAGGCACAGGGGTCTCGTAGTATAGGGGCTCATTACAGGCACAGGGGTCTCGTAGTATAGGGGGGAAATTGTCCGCTCGGGGTAATCCATTGCACAGCTGTGGCCGTTTGAATGAGGCTTGTTTTTGCCGTAAAGCAACAGGAATTGAGAAAAATAGCGATTTCCCCACAGGAAATAAACAGGAAGTAAACAATCTTATTATTTTTTTTAAATTACGTCAATTCCGGGTCTGATGGATAACATGTTTTATTTATTGTTTTTTTTTATGTAAACACAGGGCAAATATTCATACTATGTCTTTAACACTACAGCTTAGACTGGGGTCCCAGATATATTTAAAACGTGGGGTCCATGAAATCAATAAAAAGCTGAGAATCACTGCTGTACAAACAGTGGTCAGAAAACGCTGCTTCTAAGCAGCCAATGGAAACATGAATGACAAACTGTCACTTAAAGAGTGAATAAAGATCATTGCTTGTTCTTTATTTTTATATTTTATATAAGCCTTAATGTACAGCTTATATGTAAGCTGCTCTACTGTAAAGTACCTTTATATTACCATTCATATTCATAATGTAATCTATACCTGATTTTACTTTCATTTTGTCTCCATGGTTTCTATGGTTTTCATTCCGTTTCTTCGTCAAATCAGCCGAATGCAAGTAATGTTTTTTTATCTTTTGTTTTTTAACACTAATTGCCATTTGTATGTTTGTTTGTTTATTATTATGTTTTTTTTTATAATGTATTAAGAGTTTTAATTGCTAAAAAAAGAGCTATCATTGCTTGTAACTTTGTACACATATTTATATTTAAATAAAAGCCATTTCTGATAAAGAGACGAGTGTGGAGTGTCCTGTTCAACCTGATCTATGAGAGAGTTGCTTCAGTGTGCACAGGGGAGCGTGCACGAGAGTGTGCACAGTGGAGCATGCGCGAGAGTGCACAGGGGAGCGTGCACGAGAGTGCACAGGGGAGCGCGCACGAGAGTGTGCACGGGGGACAGTGTTAATTTTGTGACTAAAACTAAGACGAAATATGTTTGTCTTCTAGCTTTTTCACTATGAAAACTAAAAACTAAGCTATGATGAGTAAAGCTATGAATATATATAGACCGTTTTTTCAACAAATACAAACTAGACGAAAATGTCAGGGACGGACTAGTCCCTGACAAGCTCACAGTGAGCTTGTAGATCTGCTATTTTCAGCTTGTAGATCTGCTATTTTCAGCTTGTAGAGCTGCTATTTTCAGCTTGTAGATCTGCTATTTTCAGCTTGTAGATCTGCTATTTTCAGCTTGTAGAGCTGCTATTTTCAGCTTGTAGAGCTGCTATTTTCAGCTTGTAGATCTGCTATTTTCAGCTTGTAGATCTGCTTTTTTCAGCTTGTAGAGCTGCTATTTTCAGCTTGTAGATCTGCTATTTTCGGCTTGTAGATCTGCTATTTCAGCTTGTAGATCTGCTATTTTCAGTAGGCAGCTAAGTATAAATCAGGCATTGACGCCAACATAACATTTATTTGACTGTAGATTTAGTAAATCTAAACTAAATCTAAATCATTTCAGACTGAAAATATATTTTATTCAAAAGAATAAAACTGAATCAATATCTGCTGTCAAAATCAACACTGATGAGGGAGTGTGCACGAGGGGAGTGCTGGTAAACAAAGCTCTGTGTGTGTGTGTGTGTGTGTGTGTGTGTGTGTGTGTGTGTGTGTGTGTGTGTGTGTGTGTGTGTGTGTGTGTGTGTGTGTGTGTGTGTGTGTGTGTACGTGCACACAGGCGAGCTGATAAAGACGTACTCTGTCAGGTGGAAACCTTGTATGTCAAAAACATACAAGGTTTCTTTTCAGGAAGAAACTGTTGGATCTAATGTCATTATTATTTAGTCACAAAGCTCTGGTTGATTCTTTTCATTGGTTCAATATGTATTAAAAAAACAGACACTTAAAGGAGCATTTCACCCACACTTTACAACCTATCTTCATATAATTTGGTCTTCATCGGTGGACTGTGCAGTGCAGAAAGCCGCCTACCAGTGACATCATCGATGGGGAATCCAAGCTATTAGGAACAGCAGGGTTTCTATTCCTGTAGAGTTAGCATGCTGGATAGAGCACCGAAGTCTGACGTCATTTACACATCCAAGGTTTGTCTACCTGGGTCACGGTTCCCCCCCCCCGATCTGAATCCCTATAGACGTGTTTAATATCGCCTCAAATAAGAACTGTGTCCAAAAATAAACAAATGACCCCGGCGGTTTGACTCTTATGGATATGAAGCATCAACTGACGGTGAGAAAACGCTAATGTTATTTCCGACAAATTAGTACAATTTTCGCCAGAAACAGACTGTATCAAATATAAGTGACTGACTATCATAAACGATACAGAGCCTCCTCCCTGACAATATCGCAGAGACAGTTTGTTTATTTTTGGAACACAATTCTTATATGAGACGATTCTATGATGACATGTTATTCTCCATAGAGAAATGACTTTACGAACCTGGGGATGACGTCAGGACTTCTGTACTCTATAGAAGATATTGTTCTCTATAAAAACAAAATAAAAACCCAACTCTTGTTTGACATGACCAAACCTACCTACCAATGATGTCACTGGTAGGGAGGTTTCTGAACTGTAATTATTATGAAATATAATTATTTGAAAACTTGAGTTCACAATGTGTACTTAGTTACTTTCCACCACTGGAGAGTGCAAACGGACTGTAAAAAGTGGACTGACTGACTAACTAATCAAATGGCAGGTGTGGGGAATTGGACAGGTGTGGGGAATTGGACAGGTGTGGGGAATTGGACAGGTGTTAATTTGGCAAATCACGCTTAGGCTCGGGTTGCCATGACAATCAATTGGCGGTTCTGGCGGACAACCGACGACCGACTATCCGACCGACTCGACACCTTGCGCTCGACTCCCTCGGGTCGTCTGTGACGTGTGCGGCGACATTTGAAGTCGAGATCATTATATTATAAATTATTATATTATTATATGAACTACAGACGTACGTACATACGTCTGTACGTCTGTACTGTATGCACAGAGATTCTGTGCCTTTATTGTAGGTTGAAAATGGGTGAAGTGGTCCTTTAACCACTTTCCATAAAGATCTAAAGTAGCATAATTAGCAGAACTACGTTGAGTTGTGAGCTTGTAGATCTGCTGCTTTTGCGTGACACTGTAATACAACTAGAGCATTAATCTATGAGGGAACGTGCACGGGGGAGCAAACGTGCACAGGGGAGTGTGCACGGGGGGAGGGGGGTAAACAAAGCAGCGTGCGCGCGTACGTGCACGCCCATGTGCTCCACATGATGTATACATAAATTAGCGGCTCTTGTCTGTGTTGATTCTGAGATTCCCTCGACGACAGAACAACACTAATGAAGACGGATCTCACACACACACACACACACACACACACACACACACACACACACACACACACACACACACACACACACACACACACACACACACACACACACACACACACACACACACACCTATACTTGTGAGGACATCAACATTATAGGAAGGTGATTGTTTTTACTGCCAGTTAAAAAAAATAACCTTTTGGCCATTTTCAATCCTAAAGCTGAAAATAGCAGATCTACAAGGCAAGCTCACAGCTTGTAGATCTGCTATTTGTGGTGTGCCACACCGGTATGCAACAAAGTATAAATCAGGCATCATTCTGACCCCTAAACCACTGGTTCTCAAAGTGGGGTCCAGGGACCCCCAGGGGTCCTTTGGGGGGATGCCAGGGGGTCCCCAGCTAAACTAGTTAATATGTCGTCACAATCATTTTAACCATATTTTATACTTTGGCTATTCAAAAATATCAGATCTACAAGCTCATAGTGCGGCATCTGCTATATTTTTGAAAACTCCTGGCACAAAAACATTTTGAGACAGGCTTTCTGCAGCCCAAAAAAACATCATTTTGGGGGTCCTTGACATGAAAACATTTGAGAACCACTGACCTAAACCCCAACATTTTTCCCAATTTTAAACCTATAACTCCCCACATCCTTTTTAACCATTTAACCATTTAACCATTTAACAGTTTAACACACACACACACACACACACAATGAACTTGTCACCTGTGTGCGTTCCTCTGTTGTCACGGTGTCTGCCCCCGTGGTGACGCGATCGCCACGACAACGGGGGCGGAGCTAACCGTTAGCACACGCTCCTTAATATTCCAATGGGAAGAGGGGGAGGGGCTTTCCTAAATGCATGTTTAACATGACATGTGACATGAGACACAGGTGATGTAATCAATAGTACAAATCTGTTTATTAAATCTCTCACGTTAAAACATTGCACAAACAAAAAATACATATCTATCTTACATCTATCATCCATCTCTCTCTCTCCAGACAGACAGACAGACAGACAGACAGACCAGTGTACAGACAGACAGACCAGTGTACAGACAGACAGACAGCCCAGTGTACAGACAGACAGACAGACAGACAGACAGACAGACAGACAGCCAGCCCAGTGTACAGACAGACAGACAGACAGCCCAGTGTACAGACAGACAGACAGACAGCCAGCCCAGTGTACAGACAGACAGACAGACAGACAGACAGCCCAGTGTACAGACAGACAGACAGACAGCCCAGTGTACAGACAGACAGACAGACAGCCAGCCCAGTGTACAGACAGACAGACAGACAGCCAGCCCAGTGTACAGACAGACAGACAGACAGACAGACAGACAGACAGACAGCCCAGTGTACAGACAGACAGACAGACAGCCCAGTGTACAGACAGACAGACTGACAGCCAGCCCAGTGTACAGACAGACAGACAGACAGACAGACAGCCCAGTGTACAGACAGACAGACAGACAGACAGCCCAGTGTACAGACAGACAGACAGACAGACAGCCCAGTGTACAGACAGACGTACAGACAGACAGACAGACAGACAGACAGACCAGTGTACAGACAGACAGACAGACAGACCAGTGTACAGACAGACAGACAGACAGACAGCCCAGTGTACAGACAGACAGACAGACAGACAGACAGACCAGTGTACAGACAGACAGACAGACAGACAGACAGACAGACAGACCAGTGTACAGACATTACTCATGAAAATAAAACAATCTAAAAGTCGGGCCTTTCAACAAACTTTTGTGTGAAATGTCCCTTTATAAAACTGCCACCATCATTCTAAAGGTCTAAACAGAATGGATCCTCTTCCTTCCTGTAGAATTCACTGTGTAAAATAATGTGTAAAAAAACTCTTTAATCTCTGATTCTCTGCTCTTTAATGTATTCATTTCCACACCAGAACCAACAGAAACTCAATTAAACTTTCCAATCAGGCGTCTAGTCGGCGGTCAACTCTGGGGTCCTGAGTCGGCCACTAGAAAACGCGCCCCGTGGGGAGAGAGCCCTCGTGGCGTTGCTGGGGCAACCAGCGACCCCCCCCGTCGATGTGATTGAACGACGTGGAGCAGAAGGTCCCTCGTCACCCCCGGGTGAAAAAGGGTCAACGTGTGCAAAAGGAAAAAAAAAAGGCGATTGGATTTCAGCCTTGATACACAGGATATAAATGATCTGTGTCAATTTACCCATTTAACACTCTGAGGGTGTACACATGGAACCAAATTTGGACCCCTACGGGTCCATTTGGTTCCATGTGTACACTCTCAGAGTTACAGACCTGTAAGGGTCCATTTGGTTCCATGTGTACACTCTCAGAGTTACAGACCTGTAAGGGTCCATTTGGTTCCATTTGTACACTCTCAGAGTCACAGACCTGTAAGGGTCCATTTGGTTCCATTTGTACACTCTCAGAGTTACAGATCTGTAAGGGTCCATTTGGTTCTATTTGTACACTCTCAGAGTTACAGACCTGTAAGGGTCCATTTGGTTCTATTTATACACTCTCAGAGTTACAGACCTGTAAGGGTCCATTTGGTTCTATTTATACACTCTCTGAGTTACAGACCTGTAAGGGTCCATTTGGTTCCATGTGTACACTCTCAGAGTTACAGACCTGTAAGGGTCCATTTGGTTCCATGTGTACACTCTCAGAGTTACAGACCTGTAAGGGTCCATTTGGTTCTATTTGTACACTCTCAGAGTTACAGACCTGTAAGGGTCCATTTGGTTCTATTTATACACTCTCAGAGTTACAGACCTGTAAGGGTCCATTTGGTTCTATTTATACACTCTCTGAGTTACAGACCTGTAAGGGTCCATTTGGTTCCATGTGTACACTCTCAGAGTTAAAAAAGGTTGTACGCGATAGGTTGTTGTTAAATGAAGTGTTATATAGCTCTATATTGTGTTGGATAGATACAGTAACAGTAACATGTCTCTCCAGCTCTTTAGTAAAAACAGAAGATTTAGGTCAGGATACTAATGTCAGGAGAGAGAACACCATACAGAGAGAACACCATACAGAGAGAACACCATACAGAGAGAACATCATACAGGATAAACAAGTTAAATTGTAAGTGATGACACAAAAAGATGAGCAGACCAAGCCCCCAGAGTTGCTGAGAAACATTGAAGCTGCCACCCCAGTGGCCAAAGCTGGAAATGCAGGCGGGGAGAAATACATGCACGCGCAAAACATACTGACAGATATTTATATTTATACATATAAATATGTAAACATATTATACATACATACATATGCATTTACATATAAATATGCATCTCGAGTGTATTTAATAAATATCTCGCGTTCAATCCTTGACACACGGGCTGCCGTAGAACGCAAAAAGGACACTAGTGCACATGCTCATAACTCTATGGGGATACAAAATCGAACCAATAATTCTACTTCCGGCAGGTTTCCGGGTGCTTCAAAACGCCACTGAGCACATTCATTGAAATGATAGCTGGGGGCGGGGCAATCCGCCCTCTAGTTATATTATACCTCTATGGAGCAGACACAATTAGAACTGTAAAGGTCCTTACACAACGGGGCGATTTTTTTCATGCGAATAATATGTTTTTTTTTAAAACCTTATAAAGTCAATGCAAGCTTACATGGAGCGAAAAAGTGAAAAAGCGAAGCGAAAAAGCGTCTTTTAATTATTCAGAACGAGTCCGAATTTTGCGTATATTCACATATTCGCCGGTGTGTAATGACCTTACGGCTATACAAGTGATAAATGGGTTTTCTGTCCTGATTGGGGGAAACAAATCTGTAAACAGCTAGAGAGACGTGGAGACCCCTGTTACTGAAGAAACACTCTATAGCAATGATTACTGTCACCATATAGAGCTTTGACTTTTTAACCAAAACCATGGACATGGTTCCATTTGACCAACAGAAGCTTCAGTGTCACAAAGAGTCCATCAAAGCTTTAATGTTATTGTAGGAGAACAATCACAGGTCACAGATTAAAAACCCATTTTAGACCAAAAGAAAAAACATTTCATAAGACACTTTGACATGTGCTGAAGACGTCTGGATCCATAGATATATCTACCATATTATACACGGGGAAGAACATGCATCCATTTGTCCATTTGTAACCCTGAGAGAAACGAAGGTACAGACATTTGTACCGAGCAGACAGACGTGTCTCAGTGTAGTCCCAGCTTACAGTATGCATAAAAAGAAAACCTTTAACAATATCACAAGAATACTGAAGAGCAGGTCTCAGCCGTTATTAAAACACAAATTTAGACCTTTTATTAGGACAGTTTGATATGCACTGCCTCTATAGATATCTGCACCGCTATGCACACATGTAGTGCTCCCTTTTTAGAATGATAATGCATCTCGCTCGGTCATAAATAGCTAAAATATTGCATTTCTTTAAAAAAAAAAGCATATAAACATCATTGCAATTTCAAGGATTGTTCGTATTATTTCAAACAACGGCCTCGTATTAAAATAACACAGAACAGATAAAAACATTAGCAGACCGCTGCGGCGCTAAAAACCAACGCCACAGAGTTCCATTTCAACGCGGCGGGAATCCTCCGAATATGATTTACATATTTACACTGAATTAATAATTCATAAAACCAGCGGAACGTGACATGATTGAGAGAGGGGGGGGGGGCACAATGGTCTTTGTGAGACCATTAAAAAAACAACTTATAACACCCTGTGTGTGTGTGTGTGTGTGTGTGTGTGTGTGTGTGTGTGTGTGTGTGTGTGTGTGTGTGTGTGTGTGTCTCTTCCATTTCCGGTCACCATGATATCAATGCCCTTACACCCCCCCTACACAACCCCCCCCACCCCCGCCACCGCCCTTCCCCCTGACCACACCCCTCCTCTGCCGTCCCGTGTCTCGTGCTGATGATGTCATCAGACGCCGGTCTTGGCTCTGATCCAGTCCCTCAGCTTGGTGACTCTGGAGTAAACGCCGGGTTTGTTGCGTCGGGCGCAGCCCTCGCCCCAGCTCACGATGCCCGCCTGGAACCACTTCCCGCTCTCCTCGAAGCACGCCAGGGGACCGCCCGAATCACCCTGGGGGGGGGGGTAAGATAAAAAAAATGATATTAGGATACAATAGAAATACATATTACAGAGCAGAAGAGAAGGAAAAAGAGAGAATAAAATAAATAACTCAACGAAAGGCAGCGGAAAACAGAAAGGTCTTTAGTAACGTTATGAATGTTATTTATTTTGTGATTTAAGATAAATAAGAAGGCAGCAGAACCTGCAGTTTTCTGGGAGTTTGTTCCAGATATATGGAGCATATAAACTAAATGCTGCTTCTCCACCTTTATGAGTGCTTTTAGGAACATAACGCTGTAAAATACCAGAAGAGAGCCGTATGGACTGTGTTCCACACATCTGTGGATTATGCTTTTTGTTTTAGTGGACTTTTTTCTTCTGATGTCGTCGGTGTTCATTGGCCGTCAGTTCCCACCTGATGTTCATACATGGGCAACTGGCGGCCCGGGGGCCACATGCGGCCCCCACCTTCACTTAATGTGGCCCACAGGTTAATATCAGAATAGTGATTATATTATTGATCTCAGCTGTTATGATTCAGAACATGACCCGCTTTAATTACTTCAGTCTATATTAGTAGCTTAATGACTAGTATTACAATTCAATTGTCTTTTTTATGTCCAATGTATTTGTATTTAAATTCATAGGTAACACATTGGGTGCCAGAGGTTTATTAAAATATTATACGTTGAGTGCCTGCATTTCTTCCATCCACTTGCGTTATACGTTTCGTGCTGTAGAAGCCCCGACGCGGAAGTGCATGTAAACAAAGCGTGCGTGCGAGACGGCGGAGGGTCCCGACTAACGCCTGGAACAATAATATTTCCAACGCGATCCTCCATTGCAGCGTGATCGCCGATCGAAAACGGCTCGTTTCCACCACGTTAAAAAGAAATGGAGATATTAAGCTTTAGTCAAGGAGATAACATTGAAAACGCCGACCGGAAGGATTTTTGACATGGAGCCACATCCAGCCTCTTCTTCTCAGAAACTGCTTGGGTGATGTCAAAGTTTCGTTTTAGCGCCCCACGTGGGCCACTCGTATAAAAATAGAATTGGGTCAAAAACGGTCCGGACCGTTTTCGGCACTTCTCGTTTGGATCCTCAAAAACGGTCCGGACCGTTTATGGCACTCGATGTGTTAACTAAATGCATTTGAAATGAAATAGAAATGTTACTTTTCAGTAACATTTCCAATTGAAAAGTAGCAAAAATAGCAGATCTACAAGCTCAACACACGTACGCCATACATTTTTATTAAAACATTTTTAGGGGGGAGGCGGGGGCCCCCCTCAGTGCGTGGTCTGGGTAGTGCAAATATCCGCCCCTGAGCGAGGAGTGCTGGGCGGGAGGAGTAGGACGATCCTCCTGGTGGGCGCTCCTCACTGTCAGAATGTATGTACATGTCTATAACTATTTCATAACTATAACATTGTCATATAACCTCTATTAATCACTCTAAATATACTGACATGCACGATATTGTTCTGTCTGTGTTGACTTAATGTTCCATTCTTATGCTTTACATTTTCTGTTGTTTTATGTGTTTGTCCTGTCTGTCTGTCTGTCTGTCTGTCTGTCTGTCTGTCTGCCTGTCTGTCTGTCTGTCTGTCTGTCTGTCTGTCTGTCTGTCTGTCTGTCTGTCTGTCTGTCTGTCCTGTTCTGTTCTGTTATGGCTCCTGTCATCTGTCTTGTGGTTTACTTGTTTTGTCATATCTAATATTGTTTGTTGAATTGGTTGTTGTAATTGCTTGTTGTTTAATGTTTTGTTTTCCCCTCTGCTTTGTTTTAGTTTTGTTTTAGTTTTTTTTTAGTTTTAGTTTTAGTTTTAGTTTTTGGAAAATGTCTATACAGTGTATCATGTACCTAGGATCCCCTCTAAAACGAGATGCTACATCTCAAGGGGCTATTCCTAATAAATCATTTCAATAATAAAAGGTGATTCAGTAGGGTGTAACAGCAGTGGAGGAATAGATTGGCATAAGGACTACATTGTGGAGGAATAGATAACGGCATAAGGACTACGTTGTGGAGGAATAGATTGGCATAAGGACTACGTTGTGGAGGAATAGATAACGGCATAAGGACTACATTGTGGAGGAATAGATAACGGCATAAGGACTACATTGTGGAGGAATAGATTGGCATAAGGACTACATTGTGGAGGAATAGATTGGCATAAGGACTACATTGTGGAGGAATAGATAACGGCATAAGGACTACATTGTGGAGGAATAGATAACGGCATAAGGACTACATTGTGGAGGAATAGATAACGGCATAAGGACTACATTGTGGAGGAATAGATAACGGCATAAGGACTACATTGTGGAGGAATAGATTAGCATAAGGACTACATTGTGGAGGAATAGATAACGGCATAAGGACTACGTTATGGAGGAAAAAGGGCGTAAAAAGCCTCAAAGTGACGTCTCACCTGACAGGCGTCCACGCCTCCGGCCAGGAAGCCACTGCACATCATCCTGGAGGTCACCTGACCTTCTGTCACCACGTTACACACCGTGTCGTTTATGATCTTTACCTCCGCCTTCTGGAGCACACGGGCCGTACGGCCTGATGAGAGAGAGAGAGAGAGAGAGAGAGAGAGAGAGAGAGGACATTCTGTCATATAGAGACATACTGTGTATGAATATTCTGTCATATAGAGACATACTGTGTATCAATATTCTGTCATATATAGACATACTGTGTATGAATATTCTGTCATATATAGACATACTGTGTATGAATATTCTGTCATATAGAGACATACTGTGTATGAATATTCTGTCATATAGAGACATACTGTGTATGACAAGTAAGACGCGCGAACGCGGCAAAAAAAGAAAAAAAAGAATGAAAAAAAATATTTAAAAAAAAAGTAACCAATAAATTTTTTTTTTTTTTTTCACAAAAAATCTGCGTTAAAAGGAGCATCTTAGAAAAATACAAATTCACAAAAAAAAAACTTGGAATGTTTTTGAACAATTCAACAAAGTGTTTGAAGTGCCTGTTTCACCCACTTCCGGGGGGCGGAGCCAAAATCCGAGCCCGATGTATTTGTTCGTAGACCCCCACTTAGGGGGGGTAGAAAAAGTTTGGGAGCGATTCGGGCACTTTTCATTTAACATGGGGTTTCAATGGGGAGTTTTTAGGAGCCTTCTCCGGGGCGTGGCTTCCGGGGGAAGGGGCGGGCTTAAACGCAACCTTGACAGGTGTGTTCAGTTTTCAAAGACCTTTCATTTGATGTATGGTACGTCTAAATTGGACATTTACTTATCTCAGAGGAGCTGCACACAGGCAGTGCACACAGGCAGTGCACACGGAGACACAGAGATACAGAGACACAACCCGAGCAGGGTTACATAGTAAGCTCCACTTGGTCGGAGGCGCGGCTTCGCCGCGCCTCCTCCCGCGTTCGCAAATATTCTGTCATATAGAGACATACTGTGTATGAACATTCTGTCATATATAGACATACTGTGTATGAATATTCTGTCATATAGAGACATACTGTGTATGAATATTCTGTCATATAGAGACATACTGTGTATGAATATTCTGTCATATAGAGACATACTGTGTATGAATATTCTGTCATATAGAGACATACTGTGTATGAATATTCTGTCATATAGAGACACACTGTGTATGAATATTCTGTCATATAGAGACACACTGTGTATGAACATTCTGTCATATATAGACATACTGTGTATGAACATTCTGTCATATATAGACATACTGTGTATGAACATTCTGTCATATATAGACATACTGTGTATGAACATTCTGTCATATATAGACATACTGTGTATGAACATTCTGTCATATATAGACATACTGTGTATGAATATTCTGTCATATAGAGACATACTGTGTATGAATATTCTGTCATATATAGACATACTGTGTATGAATATTCTGTCATATATAGACATACTGTGTATGAATATTCTGTCATATATAGACATACTGTGTATGAATATTCTGTCATATATAGACATACTGTGTATGAATATTCTGTCATATAGAGACATACTGTGTATGAATATTCTGTCATATATAGACATACTGTGTATGAATATTCTGTCATATATAGACATACTGTGTATTTACTTAGGATCTCTGCCTCTTGAAACCTTATAATCCTTGGTCTCTGTTGTGTGTAAACAATAATAGCATTTCAAAGCAGTTTTCCCCCAAACCCCGCCTCCAGTGTCTGTCATCAGAACAGAGGGAGCGCTCTATGATCACGGCACCAGAACCTGCTCTTGCTCGTGTAGCTGCAGCCCATCAAGCCTAATTTATGCTCCGTCCCGCGAAGGTGTCGCGCGCAGAGAACAGCCTAGAACAGCAGACCTCCAAGCTCACAGCGGTCTCATCTGTGACGCGGTTGTGAGCTTGTATGTCAGCTGTTCTCGGCGCACAACACTGTTGCGGGGTGAAGTACATATGTCTCACTAGGGCGCACCTCACTAACTGAAAACCAGCTGAACTGAAACCAGCAAAACCCCAAAACAACAGGTTTGAGGATCTGTTGGGAATTGATGACATGAAACAGTCACCTGTGCGTCCAGTCTCAGTGAGTGTTGGTAAAGTAATAATTGCTCTGTACCTCCTTCTCTCAGCGTGCCCCAGCCCGTCACCCAGCAGCCCATGCCCGGGGAGAAGAAGTGAGACTTGGCGGGCAGACAGATGGGGTGGATGGTGTTGGTGAAGGTGAGGGGCGTGGCCAGCTCCAGCAGAGCCACGTCGTAGTCGAAGGTCATGGGGTTGTAGTCCTCGTGCGTGACGATGGTCTTCAGGGAACGCTGCTGAACCTCCTCCTGTTTGTACTGGTCCTGCATCCCGCTGTACGTCTGCCAGTTAGACGTGATGTGGTTGCTATGGGAACGGAGCGACAGACAGACAGGCGGGGAGAATACAGGATGTTAGAAAAACATGACGAAACATTGTTGTGTCGCCATAAGTAAACACATATTAACATCCATTCCCTCCCAACCAACCAACTTCATAAAACTGGGGAGCAGCGGCGCAAATCTGGGTTGAGGCTAGAGGTGGTCCCCCTAACCCTAGAGGGGGTCCCCAGCGCGTTTTCATTTTCCTCTAATCTAGCTAATTTGACACTGTGTTATGTTAATTCTTCATTATTAATAACTTATGATGTATAAGTGTGTTCAGATTTTATTAAATAAGTATTTTTAACTATTTTAACATTTATTTTAATTCTTATAAATGACTTGGGGAGCGTCCAATCTGAAGCTAGGGGGAGACAAATCTCCCCTCCGAGATTTCCGCGTCTGGCGCAGAGTATGAAAACATGCATGAAAATAAACATGAAAACAGAACAAAAATTCAAATAATTTTTCACCCCCCCTCCAAGAATCCCCCAAAAATATATCCCTTAAAAGATATATATATATATTTATTTATTTATTTGCCCAGGGTCCACCTGTTGACCCCTGTGGTAACTATGCACACACTATGCACACACACACTATGCACACACTATGCACACACTATGCACACACTATGCACACACTATGCACACACTGGACAACAAGAAGAAGAAAGACATTGATTCATGTATTTAAAAAAAAGAAAGTTCAGACACTTTATTTCTGTGTATTATTTCAATAATACATTGGTTTTGTATTTCATAAGCAGGGCCGGCCGCTGCCATAAGCAACATAAGCGGTCGCTTAGGGCCGCAACCACTAAGGGGCCACAAAAAAAAAAACTTTATTTTTTATTTATTTTTATTTTACTTTCATATTGTAATTATGTCATGTATCTCCTATCCAACAACTAGCATTATTATTTTAGTATGCAATAAAAAATAACTGATTTTATAATGGGGGTGTTTGGGGGGGGGCACCCAAACAAATCTTGCTTAGGGCCACGAAAATCCTAGGGCCGGCCCTGTTCATAAGGTTGGAAAGCCTGATTAGTCGCCTTCACAACGAGGTACAACTTGTAAGTAGGGATGTCCCATATTATCAGCCTCCAGTGTGTGTTAATAAGCTACAGCTTGTAGATCAGCTTTTTTCTATTCAAGTATAAGTCTCTACGTGTAAATTATTATGACGCCATCAAGGCCCTCCCAAAATACCATTTATCAACTTAAATCTTAAATGATATTTAGTCAACTAAAATATGACTAAAACGAAATAATTTCAAATGACTAAAATATGACAGTAACTAAATAGAATTGTATTCAAAAGGCTAAGACTAAAACTAAATCAAAATGTGTTTTATAGAAAATAGGGGTTATCGCCTTACTCGATTGATTGATTGATTGATTGAATACTTTATTAGCATTTTGCAAAAAAAGCACAAGAAAGTACAGTCTGGTCAGCTAAGAGGATTTTAAACCCAAGAAAGCCTATGGCTTGTTTCCATTGGGGTCCTTTGTACTCAATTAATCAATCGAAACATTAATGACTTTAAAAACTCAGCTTCTCTTCTGCTCCTGGAGGCCAGGCTTGGAATGGAACGTGATCGTTAGGTTTTTAAATCTGTTGTTTCTTGTTTTCTCTGTTAGCACAGAAAACAAACACACACACACACACACACACACACACACACACACACACACGTGCTCTGCACAGATTAGCTACAGTAAGCTAGCGGCCAGAAGCTAATGTTGATCCCAGGGGAAGCTAAAGTAGACGATAAATATGTCAGGATGTGGTTGGTTCTAAATGTGGATTCTAAAGTGTAAGAATCCTTATCAACCGTTACGTTCCCAGAGGAGAGAAAATGAGGACAAAGTTAGTATTGGTCTGTTTAAAGCTGTCACTCAAAGCATAGTTATTATGAACGTTAATGATACATCTACAGTTATTATAACACACACACACACACACACACACACACACACACACACAGAAGATTTGAGTCTGCTTGAGAAGAATTGCCTTTTTCTGCTTTAATCCCTTGTTTCATTGTTAACCTCACTGTATGTTAACTCATTGACTGCCAGAGTTAAAACCTCGTTCATAGCAGCCCTTGCCAGCGATTTTCGTGTTTTTTTGTTTCGTTATTTTGTTATTTAATTCACATCTAGAAAGTGTAGCTTGACACTTGAATCGTTTTGATCGTTCCACCACCAGAGAGCAGCACATACCAAGCTTGATCGCCTCTCGATCACACTCGCCCCCTCCCAGACCCACTCACACAGTGAAACACATGAACCGGAAGTGAAATGTCTCAGATTCTGTTATCGGCGAAAATTACTTTGTGATACACAACGGGGATGACTGTTCGTCACCCAGACCATAGATTATAGGAGGGGAGGTCTCCGATCGTTTTTCATAGCGTGTGAAAAACCATTTGTTTCCCTATTATGGTCGAAAATGACTGGGGGGAAAAAATGTAAAACCGAAAACGGAACCCAAGTCATGGAACCGGATGCAGTGGTGGTTGAAGTAAGTGGAACCCGAAACTTAGCCTGATTCATAACAGAATAGCGTGATCAGAGCATAAAGATCAATAAAGACCATAGATCGCATTAACGCGATCCTGGCGGCCAAGCGCGCTATTTATTAGATCGCGTTAATGCGATAATGGCGGCCAATGAGTTAAGCACTTAGTGAGATCAATCTGTGAGAAGTGCTATGCAAATAAAATGGACTTGATGAACTTCCATAAAGCAGAGATGATTATCATATTTGTTCTCTCAGATGTGTTATGCTTTGATCCTCTGAACCCGCCCCCTCCGTTCTCTGTACATATAAAACACCTGATTCTACTGAGCTTTATTCCAATAGGTTTTGTAGAATATTTTGTATTGTAATGTATTGTCTGTATTATATGTATTACTGATGAATTGAGCACAATGGACCACAATGGAAACCTTCGACTGTACTGTACTGTTAATAAGCTTAATAATAAAGTATTCACTCAATCAATAAATAAAGGTTTTGCCATTTGTGTCGCCTGTAAAGTGTACTTAATGTCCTCAACATCAAAGCATCCTTTATATCAGCTAATAGTGTCTCTAACATGGACACTAAGACAGTGTCTTGCTCAAGGACACTTCAACACACAACCAGGAGGAGACGGCCCGGTAGGGATCGAACCGGGGACCTTTTCAGCTCCCAGGCGATCACTGTGTCTGCCCTGAGCCGCCGCCCCCCCGCTCACCTGCCCACCCGCTCATCCAACAGCCGCTCGTTCATCCAACGGAGCCATCCAACGGAGCCATCCAACGGAGCCAAAGATGCTTTCAGGTGATTTATTGCACTTGATGTTGCTACAAAGCCAAGTGCTTTTTAAACCAACACAACGGCTCTTCAAGTGCTTTTATGTGTGTGTGTGTGTGTGTGTGTGTGTGTGTGTGTGTGTGTGTGTGTGTGTGTGTGTGTGTGTGTGTGTAGCATATAGATATATATCCTCACTGGCAGGTACCTTGTAAGTCCAAACCAGTTACTAGTCAGGAAATGGAAGAATAAAATGAAAAGAGTTCTAATGGATCATTTGTAGATCTGATTTAGTCAGAAGCTCTTAATACTTTTCATGGGTTCAACATTAATATTTGACTCGTCTTTGTCTTGTAATGGTCTGTTAATGTCAGATCTACAAGCCGCTTGGAGCTTGTAGATCTGTGTTTGTGTAACGCTGTCGTGTGATCAAGCAGGACGTTAATTTACGAGAGCAAAAAAAAAACACAAAATGTTAAAATCTAGAGATAAGAGGTTTCTATATCCATACATGCACCAGGCAGGAGGAGCTACAGTACTACATTATGATACAGGGGGTCCGGGACCCCTAGGGGTCCTCAGAGTTACTACAGGGGGTCCGCCAAATCTTTGTGTGATATGATTTTTATGTTTTACCTTCTCATCTCTATCTCTCTCAGCTAAGGGGTCCCTGCTTCATCTCTCTCTCAGCTAAGGGGTCCCTGCTTCATCTCTCTCAGCTAAGGGGTCCCTGCTTCATCTCTCTCTCTGCTAAGGGGTCCCTGCTTCATCTCTCTCTCAGCTAAGGGGTCCCTGCTTCATCTCTCTCTCAGCTAAGGGGTCCCTGCTTCATCTCTCTCTCAGCTAAGGGGTCCCTGCTTCATCTGTCTCTCAGCTAAGGGGTCCCTGCTTCATCTCTCTCTCAGCTAAGGGGTCCCTGCTTCATCTCTCTCTCAGCTAAGGGGTCCCTGCTTCATCTCTCTCTAAGCTAAGGGGTCCCTGCTTCATCTGTCTCTCAGCTAAGGGGTCCCTGCTTCATCTCTCTCTAAGCTAAGGGGTCCCTGCTTCATCTCTCTCTCAGCTAGGGGGTCCCTGCTTCATCTCTCTCTCAGCTAAGGGGTCCCTGCTTCATCTCTCTCAGCTAAGGGGTCCCTGCTTCATCTCTCTCAGCTAAGGGGTCCCTGCTTCATCTCTCTCAGCTAAGGGGTCCCTGCTTCATCTCTCTCACCTAAGGGGTCCCTGCTTCATCTCTCTCTCAGCTAAGGGGTCCCTGCTTCATCTCTCTCTCACCTAAGGGGTCCCTGCTTCATCTCTCTCTGCTAAGGGGTCCCTGCTTCATCTCTCTCTCAGCTAAGGGGTCCCTGCTTCATCTCTCTCTCAGCTAAGGGGTCCCCTTGGCCCTTGAAGACCCCTGTTCTAATACATATATTGTAGGGGGAGGAGCTACAGTACTACATTCTAATACATATATTGTAGGGGGAGGAGCTACAGTACTACATTCTAATACATATATTGTAGGAGGAGGAGCTACAGTACTACATTCTAATACATATATTGTAGGAGGAGGAGCTACAGTACTACATTCTAATACATATATTGTAGGGGGAGGAGCTACAGTACTACATTAGTTTAAACCAACATCCTATTTGATCACATTACAGCCTCACACCAAAGCTTCAAAAGTAGCATATCTACAAGCTCCAAACGCGGCGCCAAGCGGTGCGTTTGGAGCTTGTAGATCTGCTATTTTTGATGCTTTTTTCCCATTTGAATGGTAGTCATAGTTGTGTAGATGTGAGGTTTCCCAGCCGGACAGAGCAGATCTCCATACATGCAGCCAGACATCATTCTAATAAATATATGAGTGTGAGAACCTCATAACCCATCAGGACCGGGACCGCATCTGTGTGGCATTTTGACATTTATTTGGGCTATTCAAAAAATAGCAGATCTACAAGCGTGGCAGCCTCTGACCTCTGGAACTCTCTCCCAATGGAGAGACACTGGACTCCTTCAAGTCCTCACTGAAGAGACACTTATTTACTCAGGCTTTTGGCAACTCATGTGTTTATTTTGTGTTCTGTAAAGAGTCCTTGGGTTTCTGAAAGGCGCTATATAAATACAAGTTATTATTACAAGCTCATAGAGCTATGAGCTTGTAGATCTGCTATTTTGGATAAATCATGACAATTACTGCAAAAACATATATTTTTAAAGCAAACATTTTTTTTTTACAAATGTTTGCTTTAAATATATATATATATTCAAAGATTTGCACAAATTTTCAAGTTTAAAAAAAAAAAAAGCACACTCGGCGTCGCGCTATGAGCTTGTAGATCTGCTATTTTTACAATAGCAAAATAAATGTAAAAGGACATAGATGTGTTTCCGGATTGAATGGGATAAAGTACATGTCACACTGCTACTCTGAGACACGCTGCAAATGAAAAAAAATGCATGGCACAGCGAATATCCACACACACACACACACACACACACACACACACACACACACACACACACACACACACACACACACACACACACACACACACACACACACACACACACACACACACACACACACACACACACACACACACACACACACACACACACACACACACACACACACACACACAGAATGGCTCAAACAGTGTGGTTAGTGCTCCCCCTACAGGCCCCTGGGAGACATGCAGCCCTACAACACTAAACGAGTCTCCCAAGGTGTTTCTAATTAACGGTGTCATCAGGGGCTCGTTTAGACGGCGTGTCATTTCTATTTAAATCCTCTCTGTTGTGCAGGAAAATTTTTTTTTTATTTCACACTCATCAGAATGTGAGAAAAATGAATATTTACATATTCAGGATAAAATAATGGGGACGCATTTAACTCAGAAATGACAAACCCTCCCCACCAAAAAAACAGTCCTTGAATGGTTAGAGGAACGACCCCTAGGGTATGTGGCTTCGAGGAAGACACGGTACATGCTTGTTTAACCACCGTCAACCTGGCAACCCTATATTGGCCATGTTTTTATTATTAGGTTAAATCTAAGTGTTTTTCAAAAGAGCCGATCGGATCTACAAGCTCACAACGTGTCGCATTGCAACGTGTTGTGAGCTTCTTTTTAGAACAAAATGGATTTTTTTGTTTTAAGATGTAAAACAAAACTTGTATACGGGCTCTTGGCACACAATCATTCCAGATGGTCTCATCTCATTCCACTATTCTGTCTCATCTCGTCTCATTCCACTATTCTGTCTCATCTCGTCTCATTCCACTATTCTGTCTCATCTCGTCTCATTCCACTATTCTGTCTCATCTCGTCTCATTCCACCATTCTGTCTCATCTCGTCTCATTCCACTATTCTGTCTCATCTCGTCTCATTCCACTATTCTGTCTCATCTCGTCTCATTCCACTATTCTGTCTCATCTCGTCTCATTCCACTATTCTGTCTCATCTCGTCTCATTCCACTATTCTGTCTCATCTCGTCTCATTCCACTATTCTGCCCACCAGACACCTACAAGTATGACTCCCTGTCCTCCTTCAAAACCACCATAAAACACCTGCAGTGGTGGAAAGTAACTAAGTACATTTACTTAAGTACTGTACTTAAGTAAAATTTTGAGGTATTTGTACTTTACTTGAGTATTTCCAATTTCCAATACTTTTACTCCACTACATCTCAGAGGCAAATATTGTACTTTTACTCCACTACAATTATTTGAAAACTTTAGTTACTAGTTACTTTTCATATATAAATTATGATATTACGAAACACACATTAACCACCAAATAGCAGATCTACAAGCTCGCGATGCGTTGTGAGCTTGTAGATCTGATATTTTCAAACATTTTTGTACTTTTACTTTTGGTACTTTAAGTACATTTTGATGCCAATACGTCTGTACTTTTACTCAAGTACATTTAGAATTCCGGACATTTACTTGTAACAGAGTACTTCTACAGTGCAGTATTGATACATTTACTTAAGTAAAACATTTGAGTACTTTTTCCACCACTGCAACCTAGACAAGTCTTCTAGCTCGCCACCAGAAATTAAGTTTTAGTCATTTGATTTGTTTTGACATTTCATTAGTTTTAGTCGACTCAATTTTATTTTGGCCGGGCCGTGATGGCGTCGTAATTACTGCTTTATACTTAGTTGTGTGAAAATAGCCGATCTACAAGCACACAGCGCGTATTTGTAGAGCTTGACACCCATTACATTACATTACATACGGTCATTTAGCAGACGCTTTTATCCAAAGCGACTTACAATAAGTGCATTCAACATGAAGGTAGGGAACGAAACTACTAATCACCAGAAGCATTAAGTGCATTCTCTTCTAAAACAAGCAACGTGTATATATATATATATACATATATATATATATACACATACAATAAATAAAGTATACCTAGCGCTAATGAGTAAAAGCTGAAACAAATAACTATCAAATAAACAAGATCCAATAAAACAAGAGCTCGTACGAATGATTGACAACAAGTAGGCAAGGCTAAGAGGAAGGGTAGTGTTTCCTGAAGAGGTGTGTTTTCAGTGTCTCTGCTGTCCTGACATCAGTGACTCTGCTGTCCTGACATCAGTGGGGAGTTCATTCCACCACTGTGGGGCCAGAACAGAAAAGAGTTGTGACCGTGTGGATCGGCCAGAAGGACCCTTGAGTGACGAGGCAATCAGTCGCCCCGAGGCGGCAGACCGAAGTGGTCGGGCAGGGGTGTAGGCATCGACCATAGCCTGGAGGTAAGAAGGAGCTGTTCCTTTCACTGCCCTATAGGCTAGCACCAGGGTTTTGAACTGGATGTGAGCCGCTACGAGGAGCCAGTGTAGAGAACGGAGAAGGATGGTTGTGTGGGAGAACTTGGGGCGGTTGAACACCAGACGAGCCGCAGCTTTCTGAACAAGCTCCAACAAGCTCCACACAGAACCAAGCACAACATAACTACTTCTCACTTCTACTGGACCTCCCTGACATTCTAGTCTAGTTTGTATTTGTTGATGAAATCGTCAATATATTTAGTCATAGTTTTAGTCATCATAGCTTAGTTTTTATGTAGTTTTTGTCAGTGATAAAAAAAAGCTCGTCTACAACACATTTTCAGCATAGTTTTAGTTGTCGAAATGAACACCGTTAACAGTTTAGAAGTCATTTGGTTAGTATTAATCATAATAACTGTTGTTAGTATTGTTAGTATTAATCATAATAACTGTTGTTAGTATTAATCATAATAACTGTTGTTAGTATTGTATTATTATAATAAGGTACCTGGGGTCAGAGGTCTTGAAGCAGTGTGCAGCAGACAGCAGCCAGCGGTCAGACAGGATGGACGCTCCACACACATGACCCCGCGTCTGGAAGTGAAGGCTGACCTGCCAGGGCCACTCCCCCAGCTCCGCGTCGTCCCCGCCCACAATGCGGTTCAGCTTGTAGGGTCTGATGCCGCACTCTGGAACACACACACACACACACACACACACACACACACACACACACACACACACACACACACACACACACACACACACACACACACACACACACACACACACACACACACACACACACACACACACACACACACACACACACACACACACACACCATTAGGATCAGGAACGCATCTTTTTTGCTATACCATTATTGTATACTTTGGGCTATTCAAAAACACTAAATCTACAAGCTCACAAGCTCGTATATCTGCGTTTTCTTTTAACAATTGTGCATTTCTTTTTCATTTTTTTTTTCATTTTTCTCTCTCTCTCTCTCTTTCTGTTAACAACTAAAACGACAGAGTTTGCCAGAGAATGAATTTCTCCCGCTGTTTTACATCCTATAAACCTATAAAGATGTTTCTGACTCTCTGAACTCCACAACTCTTTAGAATTCCAGAGCGTTGCCCAGCAGGGCGGCGACATCACTCCAAACACTCCAGAGCCCTGAGGCTTGATAGTGAAGGGACAGGAAACACATATATACTAAAAAAACTAAAACTTCACACAGATGTCAAAAGAGTTTAAAGAAAGACTGAGATAAATTAAAAACTCTGGAAGCCTCGGGGCAGACAGCCTGGCGAGACGTGAGTCACAATACAACACACAACACAACTGTGTGTGTGTGTGTGTGTGTGTGTGTGTGTGTGTGTGTGTGTGTGTACAGTATGAAGCCGTGGGCTGATGTATCTCAACAAATCACGCTGCATGGAGGGAGTTGAGATGGAGGGATGTTAGCGGGGGGGGGGGGGGGGGGGGGTGAAGGGAAAGTACTCACACAGAGGGTTAAGCTTAATTCATGCTCCATTGGGGAACGTCTGATAATAGTAGATCTACAAGTTCAGGAACCTGTAGGTCTGCTATTTTCAGCATGAGACACCATCGCACGACCAAGTATGAATCGTTGCTTCTTTTCTTTTGGGTTTTTGGTCAATGTAGTCGTTATGCCATTGAACTCCTCCCCTCACATCTCTCTGTGTGTTGTCACTGCTGTTGTATCCTACTAATCTCTCAAGAACAGATTCTGCTCTGCGTTGGAATCTTCATCATAGAAACAATTGGGCTTATAACCATCCATGTTCTCTGGGAGAAGTGGTGTTAGTGTTCCGTGTAGAAATATTGTTAGTGGGAATGAAAACATAGTGGCACCACCGGAAGTGAAAGCTGAAGGCAGACCAAAACCCCGGTTTCCTTTGCGCACGTGTGCTGCGTCGCCATTGTCCCAGAGCCAAGTAAGATGGTACAAACAGCAGAGGGCGCTGTTTTTCATTATTTTTTGGCTTTGGGTTCCCATATTGGTATCCTACTGACACACCTCACCTGCTAGGGGTGTAACCATACGTTTTAACAACCATTCAATACGTATCACCATACTTGGTTGTCGATACGATACATGAACGATACAGGTTCATTTAGAACGATACGATATGTTTCCATTCAGTGATTTAGTCGAAACGATACATGAACGATACAGGACAGGTTCATTTAGAACGATACGATACCATTCAATGATTTAAAATCAATATAGTAACTATTTATTAACCCAAAAATTCTGTGTGAAAAATAAATACCAGGATACTGGATATAAACCCCTCTCTCTTTTTTTCTTCTTAAAAGTACTTAGTATTGATAAAATAGATTATTTGCATTGCAAAACGATTCGATACGATACAAAGTCAAACGATACGATATTTTGCTGTTTGCATAACGATATAGTAGATCGTTGAAAATTCAAAACGATTTTTCGATGCAGTTACTATATCGTTACACCTCTATCACCTGCCAGTGAGGAGGGCCCAGCGGGAGGACGGAGAGCCTTCGTCCTCCTCCTCCCCCCCTCCCCAGCGGAGCTAAAGGGTTACTATGTAACAGTTAAAGGGTTATTATGTAACAGTTAAAGGGTTAATATGTGATCTTCTACAGTTAAAGGGTTAATATGTGATCTTATACAGTTAAAGGGTTAAAATGTGATCTTATACAGTTAAAGGGTTATTATGTGATCTTATACAGTTAAAGGGTTAATATGTGATCTTACCACAGTGGGCCTCATCAGAGCCGTCATCACAGTCGTTGACTCGGTCACACTCTGCGTTGACTTTGTTCACACACTGCTTGTTCTCACACCTGAAGCTGAAGTCATTGCACGCTTCTGGAGCTGTGGGGGGGGGGGGATACATTTTTACTTGAGTAAAAGTATCAATACTGCCATGTAGGAATAATCTGTTACAAGTAAAATGCCGGATTACAAAATGTACTTGAGTAAAAGTACAAAAGTATCAAAATGCACTTAAAAGTACCAAAAGTGAAAGTACTCATTATGCAGAATGTCCCAGTTCACACGTTTTCAAATGTATAAAAATCTTTTTGTTTTGTAACAATAATCAAAATCTACAAAGTAACTAAAGTTGATATTATAGCAACAGGCCTATTTATTAACCCACAATATATGTCACATTTTATTCTATTTACTATTTACTGCTTTTAAGATACGGGGGGGGGGGGGGGCACCAAAACCGTTGTTCAGGAAACAGTGCTCAAACTTATGCATGTGAGTGTGAGTGTGAGTGTGAGTGTGTGCGTGTGCGTGTGCGTGTGCGTGTGCGTGTGTGTGAGTGTGTGTGAGTGTGTGTGTGTCATCACTCACAGGTCTTGCAGTTGGCCTCATCACTGCCGTCTCCACAGTCTCTCTTGGTGTCACAGACCACGTCCTGAGGAACACACGCCCCGTCCCCACAACGCCACTCGTTGTCATCACAGCCTGGTCACATGGTCACATGGTCACATGATGAGAGAACCACACACAGGTCAACAACACTGTTTGATTGATTGAATACTTCATTTAGAAGTATTGAAAAAGCCCAGGAAAGCTGACAATGGCTGGTTAGTGGTTTCAAATGGGGTTCTTATGTACTCCATTCATGGACACATTAAATGACAGACAGATATACACTACTATTAACATCATATGAACGGAGCACAAAGCCTACACATGCTCTGCTAAGTGAGCGCCGGCGGTGCTACATCCTGTGAGAGTGAGTTTCTGGGACAGAGACAGGTTTATAATAAAGTACATTCTCTCTGAAAAGAGACGTCTTAGTATGAAGATCTTCTACATATTGTGTGTCTTGTGACGATCGGGTCTAATATTTAGTTCAGTGACCATGGAGCTAAAGAATGGTTCAGAAGCTGTTACTTAATAATTATAATAATAATAATAAAGAATGGGTCAGAAGCTGTGTTCACGTTCACTCTATCATTAGAATCAATAGACTCCAACCTGCTTCTGGTCTCCTAAAAAGGTGTCCACCTACTTTACGAGAAGTAAACCGGAGATGGTCTTTTTTTTGGTCTTGGACTGAACCAGACAGACAGACAGACAGACAGACAGACAGACAGACAGACAGACAGACAGACAGACAGACAGACAGACAGACAATTGTGGATTTGTTTTGTATTTTATTATCTTTATTGGTGGGCTACCGGGCTTCATGATTATTGCACATACATGTATCCCACAACACTATGGATGTATTAAATCACATGAGCATTTGTTCATTAGGAATATGGGAACACAAACAAAATAGTCTTTTTTGTTGTTGCAGAATGTGTCTTGAGAGATTAGTAAATCAGAGGGTTTTTATATTTCCCTGACTACATGAATTTGTTGTCTCTTTCAAAAACAACAAAAACTAATACATGCAGTAGCCAAATAATACAATAGAACATAATGAATGAAAAGATAAACGTTGATCTTTGTGTGACACTGTTGTACGACGAACAAGGGCGTACATATGAGGTCTGTGGATGACAGCGACAAGATGATTAAAATGCTAACCAGCTCTATTACACACACAGAGAGACAGACAGACACACACACACAGAGAGACAGACAGAAGAGACAGACAGACAGACAGACAGACAGACAGACAGACTTACTACATTGCTTCTCATCACTCTCGTCTCCACAGT
>NC_137605.1:1243422-1250922 GCF_963280865.1 Gymnoscopelus braueri
TAGTGAGCAAAGGGTAGAGGGAGAGAAAAGAAAGAACGACAGAGTGTGACAAAAACAAGAGAGAGAGAGAGGGGGGAGAGAGAGGAGGACAAACAGAGAGAGAGAGAGGGGGGGAGAGAGAGAGAGAGAGGGAGGGAGGGAGAGAGAGGAGGACAAACAGAGAGAGAGAGAGAGAGAAGGGGTGACATGGGGATGCGAGCGGCAGGCAGGCAGTGACAGCATCTATTCAGCCATCCGTCACGCTGCCATTTACTGTTCCCTGTTGATCAGAGACATTATAAATCCATTTGGGTCGGCCGGGGGAGGGGCAGAACCTGGCCTGCTAGCCAGGGGAGGAGAGAGAGAGAGAGAGAGAGAGAGAGAGAGAGAGAGAGAGAGAGACAGCGAGAGAGAGCGAGACAGAGAGAGAGAGACCCTCTCACTGACTGACTGGCTGACAGCAGCAAATAAAATGGAGCCAATAAAGCAGCTCTCTGGTGATTGGTGGAGCTTCCACGTGTCATCATGTGATCCGTTAAGAGACACCAATGCCAGCGTCTCATACGGGACACTGGATAAACGGCGTCTCATACGGGACACTGGATAAACGGCGTCCCGTCCCGCTCTGTCCTCACGCTCGTGTCACCAGTGGTGGAGTAACTCATATTTTTTACTTGAGTAAAAGTATCAATACCGCAATGTAGAAATACTCTGTTATAGGTAAAAGGCCTGTGTTAAAAAATGTTACTTGAGTAAAAGTACTAAAGTATTGGCATCAAAATATACTTCAAGTATCAAAGTAAAAGTACTACAATGTTTGAAAATAGCAGATCTACAAGCTCACAACGCGCCACGATGTGACGTGTTGTGAGCTTGTAGATCAGCTATTTTCAAATAGCCTAGGTATAAAACAGGGCTAAAGTGGTTAATGTATGTTTTATAATATAAAAAATTATATCTGCTAAGTAACTAGTAACTAAAGTTTTCAAATAATTGTAGTGGAATAAAAGTACTATATGTTCCTCAGAGATGTAGTGCAGTAGAAGTACAAGTACTGAAAATGCTCCACAATGCGTGTGTGTGTGTGTGTGTGTGTGTGTGTGTGTGTGTGTGTGTGTGTGTGTGTGTGTGTGTGTGTGTGTGTGTGTGTGTGTGTGTGTGTGTGTGTGTGTGTGTGTGTGTGTGTGTGTGTGTGTGTGTGTGTGTGTGTGTGTGTGTGTGCGCGCGCGTGTGTTTTTGCAGAAAACAAAAAGTGGAAGAGCCAATCGGCATCGTTCGCCAATCACAGACACAGGGCCCTGAGCGCAGACACCGATTGGCTCTTCCACTTTCCACCTCTTTCACCAGGCTAAACACAGGGTTACGTCATGTTCACCGGGCTAAACACAGGGTTACGTCATGTTCACCAGGCTAAACACAGGGTTACGTCATGTTCACCGGGCTAAACACAGGGTTACGTCATGTTCACCAGGCTAAACACAGGGTTACGTCATGTTCACCAGGCTAAACACAGGGTTACGTCATGTTCACCAGGCTAAACACAGGGTTACGTCATGTTCACCAGGCTAAACACAGGGTTACGTCATGTTCACCAGGCTAAACACAGGGTTACGTCATGTTCACCAGGCTAAACACAGGGTTACGTCATGTTCACCGGGCTAAACACAGGGTTACGTCATGTTCACCAGGGCTAAACACAGGGTTACGTCATGTTCACCGGGCTAAACACAGGGTTACGTCATGTTCACCGGGCTAAACACAGGGTTACGTCATGTTCACCGGGCTAAACACAGGGTTACGTCATGTTCACCGGGCTAAACACAGGGTTACGTCATGTTCACCAGGCTAAACACAGGGTTACGTCATGTTCACCGGGCTAAACACAGGGTTACGTCATGTTCACCAGGCTAAACACAGGGTTACGTCATGTTCACCAGGCTAAACACAGGGTTACGTCATGTTCACCAGGCTAAACACAGGGTTACGTCATGTTCACCAGGCTAAACACAGGGTTACGTTATGTTCACCAGCTAAACACAGGGTTACGTCATGTTCACCAGGCTAAACACAGGGTTACGTCATGTTCACCAGGCTAAACACAGGGTTACGTCATGTTCACCAGGCTAAACACAGGGTTACGTCATGTTCACCAGGCTAAACACAGGGTTACGTCATGTTCACCAGGCTAAACACAGGGTTACGTTATGTTCACCAGGCTAAACACAGGGTTACGTCATGTTCACCAGGCTAAACACAGGGTTACGTCATGTTCACCAGGCTAAACACAGGGTTACGTCATGTTCACCAGGCTAAACACAGGGTTACGTCATGTTCACCGGGCTAAACACAGGGTTACGTCATGTTCACCAGGCTAAACACAGGGTTACGTCATGTTCACCGGGCTAAACACAGGGTTACGTCATGTTCACCAGGCTAAACACAGGGTTACGTCATGTTCACCGGGCTAAACACAGGGTTACGTCATGTTCACCAGGCTAAACACAGGGTTACGTCATGTTCACCAGGCTAAACACAGGGTTATGTTCACCAGGCTAAACACAGGGTTACGTCATGTTCACCAGGCTAAACACAGGGTTACGTTATGTTCACCGGGCTAAACACAGGGTTACGTCATGTTCACCGGGCTAAACACAGGGTTACGTCATGTTCACCGGGCTAAACACAGGGTTACGTCATGTTCACCGGGCTAAACACAGGGTTACGTCATGTTCACCAGGCTAAACACAGGGTTACGTCATGTTCACCAGGCTAAACACAGGGTTACGTCATGTTCACCAGGCTAAACACAGGGTTACGTCATGTTCACCAGGCTAAACACAGGGTTACGTCATGTTCACCAGGCTAAACACAGGGTTACGTCATGTTCACCGGGCTAAACACAGGGTTACGTCATGTTCACCAGGCTAAACACAGGGTTACGTCATGTTCACCAGGCTAAACACAGGGTTATGTTCACCAGGCTAAACACAGGGTTACGTCATGTTCACCAGGCTAAACACAGGGTTATGTTCACCAGGCTAAACACAGGGTTACGTCATGTTCACCAGGCTAAACACAGGGTTACGTCATGTTCACCGGGCTAAACACAGGGTTACGTCATGTTCACCAGGCTAAACACAGGGTTACGTCATGTTCACCAGGCTAAACACAGGGTTACGTCATGTTCACCAGGCTAAACACAGGGTTACGTCATGTTCACCAGGCTAAACACAGGGTTACGTCATGTTCACCAGGCTAAACACAGGGTTACGTCATGTTCACCGGGCTAAACACAGGGTTACGTCATGTTCACCAGGCTAAACACAGGGTTACGTCATGTTCACCAGGCTAAACACAGGGTTATGTTCACCAGGCTAAACACAGGGTTACGTCATGTTCACCAGGCTAAACACAGGGTTACGTCATGTTCACCAGGCTAAACACAGGGTTACGTTATGTTCACCGGGCTAAACACAGGGTTACGTTCACCAGGCTAAACACAGGGTTACGTTATGTTCACCAGGCTAAACACAGGGTTACGTCATGTTCACCGGGCTAAACACAGGGTTACGTTCGACCAGAATATGAGAACGTTTGGGTGAAAACAAGCAAACATTTGACCGAAAAGTAGGTGAACAGCTCTGCCAAAGTATAGGCAAACATCCGGCCAAAATAGCAGATTGACAAGCAACAACTCGTCAGACTTTTAGATCTGTTTTTTTCACTATTTGACACACACTGGATTAATAAAAAGGTTGAAGTGTTTTTTTTTAACTCACGGTTGGACGGGTCGAAGGCGCTGTACTCGGCGTGGAACCCTTTATCTGTGAAGGCTTCGTCTGAGTGGAACTTCACCTCCAACATGTTGGTCTGACTGGTGACCGCTAGAGAGGACAGCTCACCACAGTACCTAGAGAGAGAGAGAGGTCAAGTAAAGTTACATTATAATATAATAAACTTTATTTATATAGCACTTTTCAATAACAGGTTTACAAAGTGCTTCACATACAAAACAAACAGGAAATATAAAAGCAATTCATTGAAGGACATTTAAAAACAAAGGAACAATACTCGAATAAGACCAAAAATAAGAGTGAAAGCAGAAAACTAGCTGACCAATCAATCTGTTGTAATGAGTTTTTAAAAGACTTTTAAAAGCGGGACTGAAGTGGCCTGTGTCTAATTTGTAGTGGAAGTTGGTTCCACAGAAATGGAGCCCTAGCAATGAAGCGAACCCGCTTCTACCATGCCGTTGAAGGCACAAGGGGGCGGGGCTGGCGGGCTAAGTTAGTGCAGTGAGTGGCAGTTGGGGCAAACGCAGTCCCCACCAATATTATGTGAGGAGACAGGAGGTCAAACATATAAATAGGAGCAAGTCCGTTCAGTGCTTTAAAAACAAACAATGACATTTTAAAATCAATTCTGAACGCCACTGGTAGCCAGTGCAATGAAGCAAGAACAGGGTGATGTGGTCATATCTTCACCAGGCTAAACACAGGGTTACGTTATGTTCACAGGGTGATGTGGTCATATCTTCACCAGGCTAAACACAGGGTTACGTTATGTTCACAGGGTGATGTGGTCATATCTTCACCAGGCTAAACACAGGGTTACGTTATGTTCACAGGGTGATGTGGTCATATCTTCACCAGGCTAAACACAGGGTTACGTTATGTTCACAGGGTGATGTGGTCATATCTTCACCAGGCTAAACACAGGGTTACGTTATGTTCACAGGGTGATGTGGTCATATCTTCACCAGGCTAAACACAGGGTTACGTTATGTTCACAGGGTGATGTGGTCATATCTTCACCAGGCTAAACACAGGGTTACGTTATGTTCACAGGGTGATGTGGTCATATCTTCACCAGGCTAAACACAGGGTTACGTTATGTTCACAGGGTGATGTGGTCATATCTTCACCAGGCTAAACACAGGTGATAGGTTCTTGATCGTAATCTTAAACCCCCTTGCTGTTAATCACACACAGATGAAGAATACAACGTGACACACGAGATCTCTTTTACTCGTACGAGGATTGTAAACGACCATGTATCTCACTGAACACGATCCCAACTTACAATGGCGCATCCTCCCCTCTACCAAGCACTTTATTATCACAAGACAGGAGAAAGGAGGAGACAGTGAAGTGGAATTCTACTAGCTGATAAGGACTGTCAGACATATTACACATTGGATTAATACATTGCAGGAATTCCATTAAATGAATACAAATCAAAGAAAGAACTGTATATACACACATTATACTATATATCTCTGTACACTGATATTATAAACTGGTCCTAACAACAGGGTTACGTTATGTTCACAGGGTGATGTGGTCATATCTTCACCAGGCTAAACACAGGGTTACGTTATGTTCACAGGGTGATGTGGTCATATCTCCTGGTTCTTGTAAGAACTCTTGCTGCTGTATTTTGAATGAGTTGAAGGCGATTGATTGACTTTTTGGGGAGTCCAGAAAAAAGTGAATTTGAGTGGTTTGTGACAAAGGCATGAATAAGGGTTTGTGCATCGCTGAATGAAATACATGATCTGATTTTAGAAATATTCCTGCTTTGGAAGATGGCTGTTTTTGTGATGTTGGAAAAACACTAAATGGTCTCCTAATAGGACACAGTCTGACATCAGATCTCACAGATCACTGGTGCAACCCAATAAGAGGTTTATATACAAGCAGGAGAATCTTAAAGGAATAGTTCACCCCCAAAATTACTTTTTTTCCCTATGGATTATTCACCTCATGGAGACTTGTAATTCATGGATATGTTTTAGTTTTTGTCTCATTCCTAAGACAATAAATAATTTGATGACCAGCAGCGGTCCCGGTAGGAGACACAAAGTCTCCTTTGTGTCTCCTACCGGTCCGCTGGTCATCACATTATTGTCTTAGTAATGAGACAAAAACTAAAACATATCCATGAAGTCAAGTCTCCATGAGGTGACTAATCCATGGAGAACCATGGTGAACTATCCCTTTAAAAGCAACTCTAAACTAAACTGTACTGGCAGCCAGAGGAAAGGAGAGAGGAGAGAGGAAAGGAGAGGAGAGAGGAAAGGAGAGGAGAGAGGAAAGGAGAGGAGAGAGGAAAGGAGGAGTAAAATGGCACCCATCCAGAGCCATGTCTGAAGCTCATCAGAGCAGCGTTTTGGACAGGCAGGACAGACTATAGAGAGACTGTAACCCTGCTGTCACATTATAACAGGGTGACAGGGAGGACGTCTCACAGTGTCCCTGCCCCCCCGTCCCATACAGCCACCCGTCCCTTAAAGCCCCCCGTCCCATCCCATCCCACCGCCCCCCCAGCCCCCCCCTGGCTGGCTGAGTATAAAATCATCATCTAAAGCCCAATGTGATGAATGTGCACATTCACACCATTCATCTCTGCTGAGTTAACGCTGCATAACTCTGCACCGTACCTGCACAGCCTCACTGCATAACTCTGCACCGTACCTGCACAGCCTCACTGCATAACTCTGCACCGTACCTGCACAACCTCACTGTATAACTCTGCACCGTACCTGCACAGCCTCACTGCATAACTCTGCACCGTACCTGCACAGCCTCACTGTATAACTCTGCACTGTACCTGCACAGCCTCACTGCATAACTCTGCACCGTACCTGCACAGCCTCACTGTATAACTCTGCACCGTACCTGCACAGCCTCACTGTATAACTCTGCACCGTACCTGCACAGCCTCACTGTATAACTCTGCACCGTACCTGCACAGCCTCACTGTATAACTCTGCACCGTACCTGCACAGCCTCACTGTATAACTCTGCACTGTACCTGCACAGCCTCACTGTATAACTCTGCACCGTACCTGCACAGCCTCACTGCAGAGAGCTGACACTTCTCTCTCTCTCTCCTCCCTGTTAGTCCTCCTCCAGATGATTTATAAATCAGCACTTTGTGTCCAGTGAAAACACACATCTCCATGTTGCAACTTTGTCTATGTGTGTGTTTTTGTAAATGAATGGCCTATACTTCGTTGTATGACAGTGTCACACAAAAGTAGCAGATCTACAAGCTCACAACGTGTCACAGTATGGCGCGTTGAGAGCTTGTATGTCAGCTTGAACATCGGCTATGTGAGCTTGTAGATTGGGCTTGAGGATCAGATATTTCTATATCGTTGCTGTTGGGTAGAAACCTTGTATCTATCTTTTACCATTACTTTGGCTATTCAAAAATAGCAGATCTACAAGCTCATAGCGCGGCATCGAGCTTGTAGATCTGCTATTTTTTTTTTATTGTGAAAATGTGTGCAAATCTTTGAATATGTATATTTTTTTAAGCGTTAAGGTCCTTACACACCGGGGCGAATTCTTCATGCGAATAAATAAGTTCTTTTTTAAAACCTTATAAAGTCTTGCGTATATTCGCATATTCGCCGGTGTGTAATGACCTTTAGGATTTAGAAAAAAAAAATGTAATCTGCCTTAATTATAGATAGATAGGTCTTAATGGGTTAATGCTCTACTTCATCATACT
>NC_137605.1:1255922-1263422 GCF_963280865.1 Gymnoscopelus braueri
CATGTAGAGGTTAGGGTATGGTTTAGGGTTAGGGTTAGACATGTAGAGGTTAGGGTATGGTTTAGGGTTAGGGTTAGACATGTAGAGGTTAGGGTATGGTTTAGGGTTAGACATGTAGAGGTTAGGGTATGGTTTAGGGTTAGACATGTAGAGGTTAGGTTAGGGTATGGTTTAGGGTTAGACATGTAGAGGTTAGGTTAGGGTATGGTTTAGGGTTAGGGTTAGACATGTAGAGGTTAGGCTAGGGTATGGTTTAGGGTTAGGGTTAGACATGTAGAGGTTAGGTTATGGTTTAGGGTTAGGGTTAGACATGTAGAGGTTAGGGTAGGGTATGGTTTAGGGTTAGGGTTAGACATGTAGAGGTTAGGTTAGGGTATGGTTTAGGGTTAGGGTTAGACATGTAGAGGTTAGGTTAGGGTATGGTTTAGGGTTAGGGTTAGACATGTAGAGGTTAGGCTAGGGTATGGTTTAGGGTTAGGGTTAGACATGTAGAGGTTAGGTTAGGGTATGGTTTAGGGTTAGGGTTAGACATGTAGAGGTTAGGGTATGGTTTAGGGTTAGGGTTAGGGTTAGGGTTAGACATGTAGAGGTTAGGTTATGGTTTAGGGTTAGGGTTAGACATGTAGAGGTTAGGTTAGGGTATGGTTTAGGGTTAGGGTTAGACATGTAGAGGTTAGGTTATGGTTTAGGGTTAGGGTTAGACATGTAGAGGTTAGGTTAGGGTATGGTTTAGGGTTAGGGTTAGACATGTAGAGGTTAGGGTATGGTTTAGGGTTAGGGTTAGACATGTAGAGGTTAGGGTATGGTTTAGGGTTAGGGTTAGACATGTAGAGGTTAGGGTATGGTTTAGGGTTAGGGTTAGACATGTAGAGGTTAGGTTAGGGTATGGTTTAGGGTTAGGGTTAGACGTGTAGAGGTTAGGGTATAGTTTTCCCTATTTTATACTTAGTTGTGCGGCGATGTCACATACCGAAAAATAGCCGATCTACAAGCTCCCAACACATCGCAGTGCAGCGCGTTGTGAAATTGTAGGTCAGAATATTTTTTGGGCTATACAAACGTGTGTGTGTGTGTGTGTGTGCGTGCGCGTGTGTGTGTGCGTGTGACTCAGACCTGAAGAAATGTCGATGAGCTTGTAGACGGCGTTGAACCCCGGCCTCTGGGTGGCGCTGTCTGTGATCAGGTTGACCAGCATGATGTTACTGGAGGAGACCACCTGTAGAGGGTTACTGGGAGGAGTCTGACCACACTTCCTGTAAGAGAGACATTGACATGGTTTAGTGGGAGGAGTCTGACCTCACTTCCTGTAAGAGAGACATTGACATGGTTTAGTACATTGGTAAAACACATATCTATTGAAAAATACAGACTAATAAAGTGAACACTGGTTCCTAATGTCGCGTTAACATCCGGGGCTACAGGGTCAGCACTTTAGATGTTTTATTTTGTACATGTACAGAGAAATACAGGCTTTTAGCACGGATGTCCAGTGACTATTGGGGGGTCATAGATATGATAGTCTGGATCCAAGGCTAGCATTCATTCATTCATTCATTCATTCATTCATTCATAACGTGAACTCACTCAGTGATGGCCTGGGAGTCATCAGGACTCAGTGAGTCATAGATGGACACAAAGTCGTTGGAACAGTCGTCCTCGATGTGGAAGTGGGAGAATCGTAGAGAGATGGCGCGTTTGGGCGGGGCTCTGATCTGCCACTGACAGCGAGACTTAGACGGATATTTACTGGGAAACCCTGGAGACTGGAAGCTCTGCTCCTTGGTGTCTGCCTCCAGCCTGAAGAAACACTCCTCTGTAGAAGATATTAATATCATTATTATCATTATTATTATTATAGAAGCTCTGATTCTGTGGCATAAAGAATGATTTACTCACTGGCTTTAGGATTCCTGGCCATCCTGGGATCTGTTACTGTAGACAGACAGACAGACAGACAGACAGACACAGAGAGAGAGACAGACAGACAGACAGACAGACAGACAGACAGACAGACAGACAGACAGACACAGAGAGAGAGACAGACAGACAGACAGACAGACAGACAGACAGACAGACAGACACAGAGACAGACAGACAGACACACACACACAGTGTGTTTAGGTAACAGTGTAACAGCAGTATGTATATATAGTATATATAGTATATAGAGTCACATACAGAGTGATACATGGAGTATGAAATATTTGGGTTGCCCTTTTTTCCTGTTCCATTTCCGTGCTGTTATGAACCCCCCCCCCCCCCCCCTTCCCGGGAGGGGGGGGGGTGGGGTTCACCTTGCCCGCTGCAGCACCAACCCATACATCTCTGTCTGACTAACTGGGACACTGGCATCACATCATAACCCAAAGAAATGCCTTTAAAAGAGAGAGAGAGAGAGAGAGAGAGAGAACCCCCCCCAACCACTACCAATGATAAAAAGCCCTCCCTCTGAGTCACGAGGGGGGGGAGGGGGGAGGCTCCGCAGGCTTGGCCGGTGGCCAGGGGACGTGTGAACAGACCTACACAACACTATCATAGATCTGACAGACTAGTCTATGTAGATATCTATGATCATAGATCTGACAGACTAGTCTATATGTAGATATCTATGATCATAGATCTGACAGACTAGTCTATGTAGATATCTATGATCATAGATCTGACAGACTAGTCTATGTAGATATCTATGATCATAGATCTGACAGACTAGTCTATGAAGATATCTATGATCATAGATCTGACAGACTAGTCTATGTAGATATCTATGATCATAGATCTGACAGACTAGTCTATATGAAGATATCTATGATCATAGATCTGACAGACTAGTCTATATGAAGATATCTATGATCATAGATCTGACAGACTAGTCTATATGAAGATATCTATGATCATAGATCTGACAGACTAGTCTATATGAAGATATCTATGATCATAGATCTGACAGACTAGTCTATATGAAGATATCTATGATCATAGATCTGACAGACTAGTCTATGAAGATATCTATGACTATGATCATAGAGCTGACAGACTAGTCTATATGTAGATATCTATGATCATAGATCTGACAGACTAGTCTATATGAAGATATCTATGATCATAGATCTGACAGACTAGTCTATATGTAGATATCTATGATCATAGATCTGACAGACTAGTCTATATGAAGATATCTATGATCATAGATCTGACAGACTAGTCTATGAAGATATCTATGACTATGATCATAGAGCTGACAGACTAGTCTATATGTAGATATCTATGATCATAGATCTGACAGACTAGTCTATATGTAGATATCTATGATCATAGATCTGACAGACTAGTCTATGAACATATCTATGATCATAGATCTGACAGACTAGTCTATGAAGATATCTATGATCATAGATCTGACAGACTAGTCTATATGTAGATATCTATGTAATCTATGAAAAACTTTCATCTGCAACCCAGTCTTACAGTGGTGGAAAAGGTACTCAAATGTTATACTGAAGTAAAAGTATCAATACTGCAATGAAGAAATACTCCATTACAAGTAAAAGTCCAGAATTACACATTTACTTGAGTAAAAAAAAAAAAGTATTGGCATAAAAATGACCCAAAAAAAAGCACCTAAAGTAAAAGTACTCATTATGCAGAATGTCCCATTTCAAAAGTTTTTAAAAAATAGATATTTTGTAAATAGCAGATCTACGACGCATTGTGAGCTTGTAGATCTATATTTTCAAATGGTCTAAATGCATATAGGGCTGAAGTGGTTAATGTATGTTTTGTAATAATAATCAGAATCTGCAAAGTAACTAGTAACTAAAGTTTTCAAATAATTGTAAAAAATGAATTACAAATGTTTGCTTAAAACAAATATATAGAAGTAAAAGTATTGAAAATTTGAAATATTCCAGTAAAGTAAAAAATACCTAAAAACTGTACTTAAGTACAGTACTTGAGTACAGTACTTGAGTAAATAAGTTACTTTACGCCACTGCAATCTTATACAATAACAATATATAGCGCCGGGGGTCCCTGCTTCATCTGTCTCTCAGCTAAGGGGGTCCTTGGCCTAGGAAGAAACACACTGAAGGACCCCTGGTCTAGACTCACGTGAAGCGGTGACCTCACTGATGCGGATCTCCTGGCGACTCCTCTTGCCCTGCATACGCAGACCGCTCCACAACACCTCCTGCACCCGCTCCTCTGAGAACTCTGGAAGAACCTCCAGGTCGTCTGCTGGGACGTCAAACTGGGTCCAATGGTACGCTACCACGCCCTCACTGGAGAGGAGGGACAACACGGGTCCATTTAGGTTTTAACACGTTAAAACCTGATTCTACAAATGCCTTCTAATCTAAATACTTTTTTAATGGGTTAAGTTGGTGCAATTATGGATTTCCACATAATGAATTGATTGATTGATTTGAACAGGACATAACCCACGAATCCTACGTTGTCGTGGTGGAATGTCAAAATGTGGGTGTTTGGTCAAAATGTGGCGTTTTGCGAGACTGTTTGATGATTGGTCCTTGGTCTGAAGGACAGCCAATGAGATCACAAAGCCTTTTGTCCCATGGCTGGGAGGAGGGCAAGCGTCATATATCCCAGAACCAGTAGGTGGCGGTATGATGCTGCTACATAGGACTGCCAAATCAATCAACTAAATCTGAATGAATGTAGGGTCTCACTCAACAACAGAAAGGGTTCATGCATTAATGTCACTGTGACTGGGATACCTGCTTGTAATTTACTTATGTCACCGTTTTGTTTTTGTTTTTCCTTTCAGAAAATGGAGATATGACTGATATTGAACCAATGAAAAGTGTAAACAAGAGCTTGTGATCTCTTCTTGAAACACTACCCTTCCTCTTAGCCTTGCCTACTTGTTGTCATTGTATACGAGCTCTTGTTTTATTGGATCTTGTTTAGTCGATAGACTTATTAGTTTTATCTCTTGCTCATTTGATTTTCCTATTTTGTCTCATCTGTTGAAGACAGTAGGTAGCTGATATATGTCACTTTTACTTTAGCGCTAGTTATACTCTTAGTTGCTTGTTTTAGAAGAGAATGCACTTAATGCTTCTGGTGATTAGTAGTTCTTCCCTACCTATGTTGAATGCACTTATTGTGAGACGCTTTGGATAAAAGTGTCTGCTAAATGACTGCAATGTAATGTAATGTAATGTAATGTACTGTACTGTACTGTAACTAAATCATAACTACATCGGATCCATTGGAACAGGTTCTTTTTTTTTTTTACATTTCCTGTAACAGTTGTTCTGGACATAAGGCTTCGTCCTGACAGACAGAGACCATATTTAAAACAGGATTGAAGCATTATGAAACGTTGTGAACATTTCACAGGCAGTTATTCAGGTCAGGGCAGGAGGTTCACTGGCCAGCATTCCCACCCCACTTTGACCTTCTGACCCCATAAAACAACGTGCCCTGAGGCCACACACGCTCATTACACTGTTCTTCTCTTTACTGTCAAAACTGGGTTTTTTTTAAATCTCAACTCCCCCTGCCTCCCTGTCCTCTAACCCATTGGTTCTCAAAGTGGGGTCCTTGAGGGAGTTCCAGGGGGTCCCCAGCTAAATGATAGATACTTAGGAATCAAATGGACCCTTACAGGTCTGTAACTCTGAGAGTGTACACATGGAACCAAATGGACCCTTACAGGTCTGTAACTCTGAGAGTGTACACATGGAACCAAATGGACCCTTTCAGGTCTGTAACTCTGAGAGTGTACAAATGGAACCAAATGGACCCAAATGGACCCTGAGGGGTCCATTTGGTTCCATTTGTACACTCTCAGAGTTCAATTAACATTGATGTTATAATATAAATTGGGGTCCCAAAGATAGAAATGTCATTAAATGGGGGTCTGTAGCCTAATGCATGTCAAACTGGGGGTCCTTGAAATTAAAATGGTTGAGAATCACTGGTAGAACCATACAAATCTTCTCTTATGGGGGTCCCTGGCATATCTTTTCAAATGGGGTTCCGTGGGCTAGTAGGTGTCAAGTTGGCAGTAGGTCTTGTATATCTAGCTGAATGCAGTAGGTCTTGTATATCTACCTGAATGCAGTGACCACAGACTTGGTGTAGTATTTAGCCAGGAAAGGATCCTTCTTGTAGTTCTTCTCCAACTGGAATCAGAAGAGAAACAGAAATGATATGATTTATAATATATTATTATTATATTAAATGAGTCCAGTGTTAATCCATTCAATCCGGGAACACATCTGTGTTTAAAAAATATCAGATCTACAAGCTATGAGCTTGTAGATCTGATATTTTTGTTATATATTTTTGTGCAAATCTTTGAATATACATTTTCTAAAGCAATGTATGCATGTGGTTCTGACTTTGAGTTACAAATGTTCGATATGTTTGCTTTTATGAGAGAATCTCTTACGTTTCTCCCGCGTTTGTTAACAAAGAGAGGGGGGAATTGGAAAGTATGTGATATTTCCGGATCAGACTGTAGCAAATGCCAATGTTTCTTAAAGACTGACCGGATGTGATGGGAATGTGGGGAATAAGTAGTGATACAAGTAACTGAGAAGTTCTTTTGTAGTAAATCAGATCGGGGTTTCTCTAAAGCTGAATGAAACCCCTGCTCAACCCATTCTGTCGTAGCCCCTTTGAACAAATCGTAGTTTCATCTCACTGGATTTATTCATGTAGTCATCTGTTGTGTGACATATTCTTCGGAGTCTGTAAAATTGGCTTTTTGGCAGACCTTTTTTGAGGGTAGTGGGGTGTGCGCTCTTGGCCAACGATAATGTGTTCCTGTCTGTGTATCTTGTATGACAATAGCCCCTCCTTTATCTGCAGGCTTAATTACAATATCTTTGTCATTTGCCAAAGTGTCTAATGTTAACCTTTCTTCTTTGGACAAAGTGTATGAAATGCGACTTGGCTTCACATGCATTTTCATAATGTCTTGCTCAACAATCCTGCAAAAGGTATTTATAGAGGGATTAGTCACAAAGGGACAGAAAGTAAAGAAATGTCTCAATTTGATTTGCTTAAAGCGTTTGAACAAATCCACCTTTAAACCAAAGATGTTCACACCACTGGCAGGTACAAAAGACAGTCCCTTAGAAAGAAGAGACAACTGAGTGTCTGTGAGTTCTTTGGATGATATGTTAATTACCGTTTCCTAATTTTGACTAAATCAACTGTAGATTTAGTCCACTAAAACTAAAACAATTCAGGTGATTAAAATATGAAAAAACTCTAAAGATTTTTTTTTTATATCTATGACTATAAAAGCACATCAAAATGAACACTTAATATCTCATATATTTACATATATTTCATATACAAAGATATTCACAGAATGTTATCAGTACAGAACAGCTGTAGGTGGAAGACAGAGAACAACTTGTGAATATTAAATTGTGTATTTTTACTGTAGGGAGCTGATATTCAAATTTTTTCGGCTAATGTTCCTCAGAATAGGGATGCTGGGGTTCAGGTAGTTAATGTAAA
>NC_137605.1:1268422-1283422 GCF_963280865.1 Gymnoscopelus braueri
AGTAGGGCACAGAGACAGGTCACAACAACCCTCCATACGTTACAGAGCAGGAAAACCTGTTGAGCGCGGCACAGATCCATGGGTGCCGCGCCCTGCGGGGGAGGGGCCCTGCGGGGGAGGGGCCACGCTAACAGCATGTCCTTTTCACACAGTAAGTACATTTATTTACTCAAGTACTGTACTCGAGTACAATTTGAGGTATTCTTTTTACCTTACTTGAGTATTTCCATTTATCAACTTCATATTTCTCTGAGGCAAATTAATTACTCTACTACAAATATTTGACAACTTAAGTAACAAGTTACTTTGCAGATGTAGATTATTATTACAAAACATACAGTCCATTAATAAAATATGACCCAGGTTATACATTGCCTATTCAAAAATAGCTAAATTAAGACAAGGGGGGGTGCAATTACAGCCGTCTTATTATTAATCTAGATTAATAATCATGATCACAGCTTTAAAGACAACAACCAGGATCGTCACATGATCTGGTCTCAACTTGGAGGAACAGATCATATATGACTACATTAGAGGATCAGCCAATCAGGTTAGACGGTTTGGGACAAAACAACAGAGACCAGGTTGATATGTTTAAGACAGACAGACAGACAGACAGACAGACAGACAGACAGACAGACAGACAGACAGACAGACAGACAGACAGACAGACAGACAGACAGACAGACAGACAGACAGACAGACACAGACAGACAGACAGACAGACGCCAATAGAGGAAGAATCAGGTTTGTCAACATGGGTATACGTCTAGAGACCCCTGGACGACCTCCACCTCTAAATGATTGAAAGTTAGAAACAAAAGACCCTTAAATACCCTTACAGGTCTGTAACTCTGAGAGTGTACAAATCAGCTAAGGGGTCCCTGCTTCATCTCTCTCTCAGCTAAGGGGTCCCTGCTTCATCTCTCTCAGCTAAGGGGTCCCTGCTTCATCTCTCTCTCAGCTAAGGGGTCCCTGCTTCATCTCTCTCTCAGCTAAGGGGTCCCTGCTTCATCTCTCTCAGCTAAGGGGTCCTTGACCTGAAAAACGTTGAAGACCCCTGGTCTATACCAAATCTCTCTGTAAAAGAAATTGATCTTGTAGATCTGCTGTTTTTCCGTGGGGTGAATGTTCCTCTCAGAATAGGTATTATTTATTATATTATATATATATATATATATATATATATATATATATATATATATATATATATATATATATATATATATATATATATATATATATATTAGTTAGTCAGAATAATGCTGGGGTTCAGGTGTAAAATACATGATGACTGTCTAGTTAGTAACCACGGTAACGCCCTCCACCCCCCCCCCCCCAGACCAGGCGAGGAGCGGACGCTGTGCGGACCCCCAACAAGGATGGAGGGGGGGGGGGGGGCAATTACAGCTGTCCAGCAGATAACTGAGCTAATTAAAATTCTACACACACACACACACACACACACACACACACACACACTAAAATAAACACCATGACATGGTCTCCGTCACTCTACGGCAGGGAGCATCAAAGATAGCTTTTTACACCCCCCCCCCCCAAAAAAAAACAATCATGATTATTAATCTAGATTAATAATCATGATCAGTTTTAAAGACAACAACCAGGATTGTCACATGATCTGGTCTCAACTTCTACAGCACAGCCACCAAGGTATGGAATAGTCTAACCCCATCCCTCATAAAATGCAGTTCGCTGGGCTCATTTAATTTCTGGAGGCCATAAGAGGAGGTAGTACCAGTTTCCCTGTAGACAGACGACCCCCCCTCCCCTTTTTTTGTATATAGTGGTTGCTACTATATATGTCTATGAAATTAATACCAAGGACCCCAACGGAAACAAGTCTGCAAGGACTTTTTTGGTCGGACCTTTTAGACAAAAGTATTATAAATGTAACTGTGTTGTTTTACATTCTTTTGCCTAATAAAAATGTCAATCAATCAATCAAAAACTTGGAGGAACAGATCATAAATGATTACAATAGAGGATCAGCCAATCAGGTTAGACGGTTTGGGGGAAAAAAAACAGAGACCAGGTTGATATGGTTTGGACAGACAGACAGACAGACAGACAGACAGACAGACAGACAGTCGCCAATAGAGGAAGAATCAGGTTTGTCAACATGGGTAGACGTCTAGAGACCCCTGGACGACCTCCACCTCTAAATGATTGAAAGTTAGAAACAAAAGACCCTTAAATACCCTTACAGGTCTGTAACTCTGAGAGTGTACACATGGAACCAAATGGACCCTTACAGGTCTGTAACTCTGAGAGTGTACACATGGAACCAAATGGACCCTTACAGGTCTGTAACTCTGAGAGTGTACACATGGAACCAAATGGACCCTTGCAGGTCTGTTTGATTGAATACTGTATTAGACAGAAATGCAAACAGCAAGAGTAAAGTCATACACTTGGTCTAAAATAATTTACACAAAAAAAAAGTCCTGGTGGACTTGTTTCCATTGAGGTCCTGTGTATTCAATTCATCAACATAACATAAAAAAATAACATAATAATTCAAAATAGTCACATATAAAACACTATATGTACAGAGACTCTGAGAGTGTAGAGATGGATCTAAATTGACCCTTTATGACGAGTCTGTTTAACTCTGAAGAGTTAAATGAACACTGAGGATTTGACAGTGTAATTGGAGGGGGGGGGTCCATTAGAGATAAGAACAGTGTCATATGGGGGTCCTTGAGGTCAAGGATTCACTTGGTGTAGAGCAGACAGTCTAACCAGTTTGTCAGGAGCTTGTGTGTGTACACACACACACACACACACACACACACACACACACACACACACACTTTTGTTTTTCAGTGGACGACACCAGCACACAGCTAAGTGCAAATCAGGAATAACTGTCTTTAAGCCATAACTAAATGTCCAACCCAACCGGAATCTTTTCCTAATTGTAAATCTCTTTATTCAACCATGAAACAACCATTTTGTACACACACACACACACACACACACACACACACCTTACTGACACGCTTCAATTCAAGCAGCTCTACAAGCATTCTGTACGTTGTTCCACATCTATCAACATGTAGGTGTTAAACGTGTGTCAGAGCCTCCAGCACATGCAGGCTGAACAGAGTCCTACTGTTTAAATGTCTGAACTGACACAAACTATGTGAGTCATCTGGATTATGATGCTTCTGTCTTTAATTACACCAGATAATTACACACACACACACACACACACACACACACACACACACACACACACACAAAAGACTGAGATAGAACTAGAAAAAGTGCTCCTCGGAGCACAGGTCTCCGCCAGGTCAGGTAGGTTATTGTGGGTCAGCAATGTTCGGAATTTGCCAATCAGGATGGAATATGAAAAATCGGACAGAACCATCTTGATCACTTGACTACAGAGATAATGGGTACCGATTTGCATGATGATTGGACAACATTTGTAGGAGTAATAAAAAAAGAAAAGTGTTGAACAAATCGGCCTCCTGGTGGCGCTATAATAGGGCAATGTTAAAGGGTGGCATTTGTTCTTCAACATAGTGCGAATGTGCATGCAAAGTGTCACCTCAATCGGACGCTGCGTTCATGATTTGTGGCATTTTGTTCAAAACAGGCCACTTCTGCAAACTTTAGATGTCAATGTTAGCCAATCAGGATGAAATATGAAAAATCTAAAAGTTCCATCTTGGAAAAAAAATTTTTTTCTTAAAAACGAGTTAACTCGATCTAGGCAATCAATGTGTTAATATTAAAAAATGTGTTTTACATAAGTCGGCCTTCCTGGTGGATGGAATATGGGAAATCGGACAGATCCGTGTTGATCACATGACTATAGAGATACTGTGTACCGATTTGCATGACGTTTGGATAAAATCTGTAGGAGTAATTTAAAAAAAATTGGTTTGCACAAATCGGCCTCCAGGTGGCGCTATAACAGGCCCATGTGAAAAAGGTTCTGAATTGGCATCCAGGGAGTGTGTGTGCACAGTTTCGCAGCGACCGGGCCAACGGTGCCAGAGATTAGGTGGTAACACACAGACAGGACACACGGACGGACGGACGGACGGACAGGGGCGAAAACATACTCTCTCGCCATGCCTTTCGGCCTGGCGGAGACAATGACAGACAGAGAGAGAGAGATGGAAGTTAGAGACCAAATTCAATCCAAATCTAAAGTGTTAAATCAACACATTATCTCAAGACACTTTCCATACAGAACACAGACCCCACATCGTCCCATCCTGATCAACGAAAGACTCCCCATCAACCCATTCAATCCGGTAACACACCTCTGTAACCACTTTAAAGCTCATAGTGCGGCCACGCTATGAGCTTGTAGATCTGCTATTATTGAAAAATCTTGAAAATGTGTGCAAATCTTTGATTATATATATTTTTTAAATCTTTGCTTCTGGGGGTCCCTGGAACGACATATTTTGAGATGCCGGTCTGCGGCCAAATACATAATTTTAAATAATAACTTTGGGGGTCCTCGACATGAAACAGTTGAGAACCACTGATATTATAGAAGCATAAGTCTTTAAAAAAACTGTTAGGATTTAGAAGACATTTGTAGAATCCTCCAGTAGCAAACATTTGATTTAAAAATGTTCGCTTTAATAGATATATATTCAAAGATTTGCACAAATTATCACTATTTAAAAAAAAATAGCAGTTAATTGTCAAGTAAAATGTCATGATCGTGACAAGTTCTGTCAACCCTGTCACCCTGTCAACCAACACAAGCCCTCCTCTCACAGTCACTGATCTCAGTGTGTTTGTAGCTACAACCCCCCCCTTCATATTATTCACGTTAATAGAGTTTTATACACTCTGTATTTATGTATTTATACAATTTAATAGTTGTACAGAGCTGGAAGCGGGCTGAGAGGTTGTTGTAAACGTGAAGACGATCTGTCTGGCTGTCTGGACTGAAGGCAATAATAACAACCCTCGAAGAGACGGGATGCATTTCCTTTCTACATGACCTCTATGTGACCTCTGAACAGAGTGAGTCTGTACAGAAACACTGTTTCAGGAGGAAACATTGTGTCCAAATGTGTTACTTTACAGGGAATGGAAAAAATAAGCTGTTCCACTGGATCCAGTGTAAACTGTAAGCTCGTTAATACTTTTAATTGGTTACACATTTATAACACACACACACACACACACACACACACACTTAACCACTTTCACATTCAACATTTAAAAGAAAACGTAGTGAAAATAGTAGATCTACAAGCTCACAACACATTGCGATGCAACACATTGTGAGCTTGTAGATCGGTTATTTTCTATACTTTTTGAGTGCCACTCTTGCACTACGAAGTAGAGTAGACCATTCATTTATGATCTTTATGTCCAAAACGGTTACGTTTCATGATCAAAAATAGCAAAAGCAGCAGATCTACAAGTTTCGAGCTTGTGAATCTGCTCATTTGTGATGCTTTTGTGTGACTCTGTAGTGACTGATCATCAAGTAGGACGAATTTACGATACGAATTTACGAAAAAACAGAAACAGTTGAGATAAGAGGTTTGTGTCTGACATGTGATCATAACACACAGCACTGTGCTGGGTGATAGACATGTGATCATAACACACAGCACTGTGCTGGGTGATAGACATGTGATCATAACACACAGCACTGTGCTGGGTGATAGACAGTCATTCAGATGAACAATAACAACATGAAGACATTTAGAGAAACACAAACTATATGATTACATCATGTTAAACACACTTCAGATCTCTGTTCTCTGATTGGATGACAATATAAGCTTAGTTCAGCTGTCATCTGTGTGTGTGTGTGTGTGTGTGTGTGTGTGTGTGTGTGTGTGTGTGTGTGTGTGTGTGTGTGTGTGTGTGTGTGTGTGTGTGTGTGACAAAGTGTGGTTAATCCTCTCCGCCCTGCTTGAGTTTCAGTCAACCTGCAGGTGTGTGTACTGTGTGTACTGTGTGTACTGTGTGTACTGTGTGTAGTGTGTGTTCTCTCCTGCAGTGATAGACGTGTCTCTGCTCATTCCATCAGGAGCTCCAGGTGAGACGGGGACACAGTGGGAGGGGCTTACTGACTACTAACACTGCCTCCCCCCCCTCCCCCCCCTAAAGTATTTCAAGTCCATTTCATTGTAGTGCCATCACACACACACGGGGGGGGGGGGTGGGGGGGGTGGTTACTTGCTCAAGGACACTTCGACTCTAACCCAAGGGGGAGCCAGCCAGGGATCGAACCAGTGACCTTCCGTTTCCTGAGCCCCTGACCTCTATCCATCACATTACTGACCCCATCCATTACACTTTATCTATAGAGAACATTTAAAAACCAGAGTGCTGAACACTCAGTAACACATATTATATACTATAAATACTAAGAGTAAAACAACACATAATAAACAGAGATAAACACACAGACAGGCGCACAAAACGGTCAGATGCAAGCGCAAAATGTGCGGAAGTGTTGCAATATCAGATTTGACCACCAGGCTTGGCCGCTTCACTGTGCCATGGTGGTTCTGGGGGCTTCACTGTTCTACCGTGGTTCTGGGGGCTTCACTGTTCTACCGTGGTTCTGGGGGCTTCACTGTGCCATGGTGGTTCTGGGGGCTTCACTGTTCTACCGTGGTTCTGGGGGCTTCACTGTTCTACCGTGGTTCTGGGGGCTTCACTGTGCCATGGTGGTTCTGGGGGCTTCACTGTTCTACCGTGGTTCTGGGGGCTTCACTGTTCTACCGTGGTTCTGGGGGCTTCACTGTTCTACCGTGGTTCTGGGGGCTTCACTGTGCCATGGTGGTTCTGGGGGCTTCACTGTCATGGTGGTTCTGGGGGCTTCACTGTGTCATGGTGGTTCTGGGGGCTTGTCTGAACCAGCAGAACAGAAGAGCAGGAAGGACCAGCAGACATAAAACCTCCTCAGCCTCACAGAGAAGACTTTAACTACCAAAGCACTGACTGTGCTCTTCTGCTGCAGCCTGAGGTCACTTAAAGGGATAGTTCACCCCAAAAAATGACTTTTCTGTCTATTGATCAGTCACTCCATGGAGACTTGAATTCATGGATATTGTTTAGTTTTTCTCTCATTCCTAAGACAATAACTTGATGACCGGCAGCGGTTCCGGTAGGAGAGACAAAGAGTCTCCTTTGTGTCTCCTACCGGAACCTCTGCCTACAACGTCTCTTTTCATGTTTCTCTGCTTTCATGTCACTGTTCTATTCAGACCACTACAATGCAATACCTGTGGCCTCCAGCAGAGTGTGCTTTTTCTCCATAAAGGGAGACGCTGTGATGCTTTGAGGAAGTTTGTTATATTTAGCTTGTGGAGGGGGGAGGGGCGGGCAAGGAGAGAGAGAGAGAGGGGGGTGGGGGGGGGGAGGAGAGAGAGAGGGGGGGGGGGGTTGGGCGGGACAGGAGCCATGCTGGAGGCCCTGTCAGCAGAAATACTTTAAATGTTTGCTGCAGGGCGTCTCAACTTAGTCTGCATGGAGTCACAGTTCACACAACAACCCCCGTTGTGTTGTGTTGTGTTGTGTTGTGTTGTGTTGTGTTGTGTTGTGCTGTGCTCAGGGACATGTAGGCCTGTTACAATTACAATTATAACATAATCACCAACGTTTTTCAAGCCAAGGAGCCCTTAGCTAAGAGAGAGATGAAGCAGGGACCCCCCCCCCCCCCCCCACCACCCACTACATTGTTTAAGATTGTGTGGCAGATTAAACTTTCATAATGGTTTAATAATGGTTTCATAATGGTTTCATAATGGTTTCATGTTGAAAAATGTGCATTTATATATTTTCAAACATTTTCCAAAAATAGTGGAAATAGCAGATCTACAAGATCAAAACGCGTCGTGTTTTGAAAGTATAACGTTATTAAATATAAACTGCTCAAAATAAGTTTGGTCGATTGTATCTCGCCTTTAATAATTCGGAATTGTGTTTTATATCTTTTTTATCATTGATTAGTCACCTTTACAGCGAGGTACAGCTTGTAAGGATTGGGCATTCGTGGAATGAGCAACACAGCTAAACGTGTGGGTAGCGCCTCCAAAAAATGTGCCAAAATCACCCAATATGCTTCTGTTGGTAATCACTCTTGTTTTGAGCGACCTGCCAGTATACACCTGCTGAGAGGTGTGTGTTAGTAGTCACAGGTGTGTGACTGACTCACAGGTGTGTGACTGACACCTGAACATGGGTTCTGCAACTTTGTTGAGTTTGTGTTGATGCTCCAAGCAGCAACACTGCCCCCATGGAAAGATACCACGTTTGTCCCTTCAGGATAAGGCCTGTGTTTAGGGCAAGTGAAGCTGGTGTTCCGTTATGCAGCAGAGTGACAGTATTGTTTTGTGTCAGCCCTGGTACCATTTACTAACTTAGGAACAAGTTCTGTGAGACTGATGAAGTCAACAAGGAAGACAACAACCCAAGACCCCTTAATTCACTGAGGAACCATAGATTTACATGCAAGATTTGCACAACGGTACCAAAGACAGATGTCAAAGTTGCAGGGCCCATGCTCAGGTGACACACCTGTGACTGACACACACCTGTGACTGACACACACCTGTGACTGACACATACCTGTGACTGACACATACCTGTGACTGACACACACCTGCCTGCAAATGGTACCAGGGCTGACATCAAATAATGTGTAATCTGCATAACGGAACACAAGTTTCACTTGCCCTATTGCACAGGCCTTATCCTGAAGGGGCAAACATGGCATCTTTCCATGGGGGCAGTGTTACTGCTTGGAGCATCAACACAAACAAAGTTGCAGAACCCATGTTCAGGTGCCAGTCACTCACCTGTGACTACTAACACACACCTCTCAGCAGGTGTATACTGGCAGGTCGCTCAAAACAAGAGCGATTACCAACAGAAGCATAATGGGTGATTTTGGCAATTTTTTTGGAGGCGCTACCCACACGTTTAGCTGTGTTGCTCACGAATGCCCGATCTACAAGCTTGTAGATCTGCTATTTTCACTACCTGAAATGTTTTTAATAATGATAAAAAAGTAACTACCAACCAATGACAGAGAACTACCAACGGACGGCGGCCTATGCAAATTATTTGTCATAATATCTGCACTGTGCAACTTTTCTTTACCAAGCCTATAAAAGCCACACAGAAATGTTATTTTGATTCATAATGTTACATAACATTCAACATCAAAAACACAATTAAATCAGTTCAATACGTTTACCCTACATTTTACTCACACTGACTTCAGAGGAGCAGAGAATAATGAACACAAACCCTATAGAATAATGAAGCCACATTAATGAACCACACAAAGCCTATAGAATAATGAAGCCACATTAATGAACCACACAAACCCTATAGAATAATGAAGCCACATTAATGAACCACACAAACCCTATAGAATAATGAAGCCACATTAATGAACCACACAAACCCTATAGAATAATGAAGCCACATTAATGAACCACACAAACCCTATAGAATAATGAAGCCACATTAATGAACCACACAAACCCTACAGCCTCCCTGTTCATCTGGAGGTGAACATTAAGGCACAAATAGACAATACTGTATTTACACAACGCGTCACAACGCGTCATGTTGTAAGGTGGAAACAGGAGGGGGCCTAGCATTCTGCCCTGTGTAAATTATGTCTGTCTGTCTGTCTGTCTCCAGAATGAGGAACATGTTTAACCACTTTTAACTGTATTTTATACCTGAGACCAGAATACTTTGACTCTGGGACATTCCCAGAACATGTGCATATTCCAGAGTATATGTGCATAATATGTGCCCACGGTTTTCAAAGAACATGAAGTGTATGATACAAATTGGGTCTCAGACCATACTATAACGCAAGCACACACACACACACACACACACACACACACACACACACACACACACACACACACACACACACACACACACACACACACACACACACACACACACACACACACACACACACACACACACACACACACACACACACACACACACACACACACACACACACACACACGGTCTCAGAGCAACAGTGTCAACTAACTGACTGGAAATGGATTTGTTCTGAACCCAAAGCTAACATGAATAATGTTGGTCCTTTTGGTTCCTGATTAATGTTGGCTCTACTGCAAGAGCCTCATTATGCTGTCTGTCTGTCTGTCTGTCTGTCTGTGTGTACCTGTCACCAGGCTGTCCTGACAACACAGGATCATCTTTCTGTATGTTATTAAACATATTTTACATACAGTACATAAAGATGATCCTAAAGCTGTAAATGTAACGCTCTGCTGCTGCCAGAGGCGGCGCTATAGAGGGATTTGCGGGGTGCTTGAGCACCCTCCAAGAAGGCAGCACCCCCCCCCCCAACTTGTAGACTACAGTACAGCATGTCTATGTATGTATGTATGTATGTATGTATGTATGCATGCATGCATGTATGTTTATGTATCTTTTCAGGATTGAAAAAATAATAATAATTGAGCTTGTAGATCAGCTATTTCCACTATCAATGTTTTTGTTTTTTTAAGTATAAAGTTATTAAATATGTAAGGGTTATTTGTCATATCTGTCCTGTGCATCTTGTGTTTACAAAGCCTATAAAAACCAAACAGAAATGTCATTATTATTCATAATGTTCCATAATGTTCAAGGACAGAAACACATTTAAATCAGAGTCATGACAGTCTTTAGTGAGAATAAAGTTATTTACACTGTAAAGCTGTCATGTGACAATAAAGTTATTTACACTGTAAAGCTGTCATGTGACAATAAAGTTATTTACACTGTAAAGCTGTCATGTGACAATAAAGATGTGATTGTGATTTGGCCAATGGACCATACGACTACCAGTGGTTCTCAAAGTGGGGTCCGGGACCCCCAGGGGTCCTTGGAGGGGTACCAGGGGGTCCCCAGCAAAATTAGTTAATATAGAGTCACAATCATTTTAACCATATTTTATACTTTGGGCTATTCAAAAATAGCAGATCTACAAGCTCATAGCGCGGCACAGAGTGACGTGCTATGGGCTTGTAGATCTGCTATTTTTTCTAAATACCTGGCACAAAGTATTTTTGAGATGGGGGGGGGGGGGGGGTCCCCAGCCAAATACATGTCATTTTGGGGGTCCTTGACACAAAGAAGTTGGAGAACCACTACATGACCTACCAGTGGTTCTCCAACCTTTTAGCTCAAGATCCAGAAGAGAAATGAGGCGGCGTCAGGTTTTATAATGTTCTAAATGTGCTAAAACAATAACTGTGAGAGCTGTGTCACTGTACAATGCAAGTCTATGAGGATGAATATTTAAATATTCAATTTATAATCAACACAACAGATCAACTATTGAAGATATTTCATTCATATCTGTGTACTAGTTACATCAAAGCAAGACAACCCACACCTCTAGCAACATGCACTATATCAGGGTTGTTTAACTGATTGTGAACCAGGGACCACCACCCTGATTAAGAATCAACCTGGGGACCACTGTTGTGTTGTGTGAGATTAGAGCTAAGACTAGTGCTTTGCTAACGCTTGCTACTGTATGCATGCATTCCATGATACATCCCACTGTTTCTCAACCAGTGGTCCATGGACTACACAGACACATGCAATCATATGGACACATTTCCTAATAATGATGACTCCATCAGGCCATCCGGTCCACTTCCCCTTCATTAGATTCTAACTCCCTTTTCTGTGGAATGTCTTGACCTCCGACTTCTCAGAAACTGACAACATTGACAAGAAGAAAAAAACATATTGCAACATGGTCAGGGACCACATGCAATACCTTCAGGGGCCACAAGTGGTCGAAAACCCCTGCTCTATAGACCCTTTAACAGACGACATCACACTGATAAGAACCAGTATGCGTGCAACCAGTATGCGTGCAACCAGTATGCGCGCAATGAACCCCATTCTGTCAGGTCTCGCTAGGACGCGCCTCACTAGCCAACACACAAGAGGGGGTTAGAGGTTAGAGGGGGGTGGGGTTAGAGGTTAGAGGAGGGTGGGGTGTGCTGAAAGCAGCGCACCCCAAAACAACAGGTTGAGAATTGATTGCGTGAAACAATCACCTGTGCATCCAGTCTCAATGTTAGTAAACAAATAATTGGTCTATATGATTAACTCTGAGAGTGTACACATGGAACCAAATGGACCCTTACAGGTCTGTAACTCTGAGAGTGTACACATGGAACCAAATGGACCTGTGAGGGTCCATTTGGTTCCATGTGACAGAGTTACAAAGGGATAAAACAAGGATTAAGGATTGTGATTTAACTCTGAGCAGGTATCCTACAAAATGAACCAAATGGACCCTTGTTGTCAGCTTTTAGGTTAGTTGCGCGCCTATTCTCGGCGCGCAACACCGTCACTCGTCCGTCATGGCTGAACTCCAACCTGGTGTTTGCACTTTCTCTATTTACAACCCGTACATCTACATAAACGTTCACATTTAAAATATAAAGTGCTAACCTCATGGCCACGGATGTTATAATTATGTACGTGACCTCAGATGTACCCGTATCTTCCGTATTGTTCCATAAAAAGCATTTTAATCCGATCGGTGGCCATTTCTTTGAACTGTTCTCCATATGCTTTCAACTACGCGACCCTATCGGTTGGTAGGTGTATTGCACTCCTCTGATACATTATAACTCTGAGAAAATGGCCACCAATCGGATTAAAATGCTTTTTATTTAACAATATGGAAGATACGGGTACTTCTGAGAACCCGTAAATAATTATAACATCCGTGGCCATAGGGTAAGCACTTTATATGTGAAATAAGAACCTTTATGTAGAGGTAAGGACAATAAATGGAGAAAGTGTAAAAACCAGGTTGAAGTTTCGTCATGACTGACAGTCCTGATAATGTCAACCAGCACGGGCGTTCTGAACCGAAACCAGCAGCTTTCTGTGCGGAACTGATGAATACACAATATATATATATATATATATATATATATATATATATATATATATATATATATATATATATATATTATATAATATATATAATATATATATATATATATATATATATATATATATATATATATATATATATATACACACAATATAATAACTGACATGATGCTGTCTCACTGTTAGTCAGACAGACAGATAGTTGTCAGTGTGTTTGTTCACAGACCTTTAACTTTATGTAATGAATGAATGAATGACAACTGGTTTAGCATTAAACCAGAGACAGCAACGCCTTCATGAGCAAAACAACTAACCCCTCTCTCTCTCTCTCTCTCTCTCTCTCTCTCTCTCTCTCTCTTCTCTCTCTCTCTCTCTCTCTCTCTCTCTCTCATCTCTCTCTCTCTCTCTCTCTCTCTCTCTCTCTCCTCTCTCTCTCTCTCTCTCTCTCTTCTCTCTCTCTCTCATCTCTCTCTCTCTCTCTCTCTCTCTCATAAAACAGTTAAATGATAAACACACTTACATTATCCATGTGTATATTTGACACAGTATTGACTCCAGCAGAGCTCCAGGCTGATTCAGGTGAATGGATTCCTCTCTCTCTCTCTCTCATCTCTCTCTCTCTCTCTCCTGGTTTAGTGCAGCAGAGCAACACTCTCCTCTAAACAATAACTAATAATTCTCCTCAATAAACAACGTTTATCCTCCTCCTCGTTGTTAAAACTCACTGACGGTGTTTTATCTCCGTGGTTTGTTTAAAATGAATCTGGACAAACACACAAACTAAACTACACACCACACACACACACAACTTCCTGACTGTGTGACACTCCTGCACAGGCCACGCCCTCTTACCTGCCGGGCCATGACGTCATAGCCCACGCCCTCTTACCTGCTGGAGTCAAGTTACATGTTGTTACATGTTGTTTCTATTTATTGCAATATTTATACAACAACACATTTTAGATGTATTTGGCTATTCAAAAATAGCAGATCTACAAGCTCATAGCGCGGCACAGAGATCTGCTATCTTTGATAAATTCTGAAAATGTGTGCAAGTCTTTTAATATATATATATATTTTAAAGCGAACATTTGTAACTCAAATCTTTGCTTCTGGGGGTCCCTGGAACAAAATATTTTGAGATGGGGGTCCGCGGCCACATACATATCATTTTGGGGGTCCTTGACAATACATATTTGAGCAGCACTGATATTATAGCAACATAGGTTTTTTTCAGAAAACTGGATTTAGAAGAGATTTGTAGAATCAGCTTCAGGTCTAAACAGGTTCAGGCATCAAAACAGAGCCCAATAAACCTTTTAAAAATGATATTTGAAAAAAGAATAAAAATACGACTTACAGTGTAAAAGAAAAAGAGTCACCCTTCTTTCTATATAATAAATGGAGTATATTTACACATGCTTTCCCAAACTGGAAACACAATAATAACCATAATAAAGACAATGGAAAACGATGAATCGGAAATAAAAATGATTTATGTTTTATTATTCAAACTGGTTTCACAACATGTCTGCATGTATGTACAATACATGCAGCAAAATATTTAGTTTATATATATTTAGTATATAGTTCTGATCCTTTATGTCAACCCAGCTTCATTAAACATGCTGGGTTGTATTTTTCAACCCAATGCCAGCAGATGTCAGCCTTTACCAAGGCAGACCTACTCTGTTACAAGTAAAAGTCTGGAATTCAAAATTTACTTGAGTAACTAAAAGTACAAAAGTATTAGTATGAATATGTAATTAAATTAGCAAAAGTAAAAGTACTAAAATGTTTGAAGATAGCAGATCTACAAGCTCACAACGTGTCGTTATGTGACGCGTTGTGAGCTTGTAGAGCTGCTATTTATCAATAGCCTATGTATAAACTAGTAACTACAGTTTTTAAATAATTGTAGTGGAGTAAAAGTACAATATTTGTCTCTAGATGTAGTGGAGTAGAAGTAAAGTATTGACAAATTGGGAATACTCCAGTAAAGTAAAAGTACCTCAGTCAAAATTGTACTTAAGTACAGTACTTGAG
>NC_137605.1:1285922-1292730 GCF_963280865.1 Gymnoscopelus braueri
CCAACCCCTCTTAGACTTTGTGACTGCGTACTGCGTAGCCAGCTGCTCATCTACTGGCACGCCTACAGTTCTGGTGAGTTCTGGTGAGTTCTGGTGGTGAGTTCTGGTGAGTTCTGGTGAGTTCTGGTTGTGAGTTCTGGTGAGTTCTGGTGAGGTCTGGTTGTGAGTTCTGGTGAGTTCTGGTGGTGAGTTCTGGTGGGTTCTGAGGTTCTAGGTTTCTGTTTTGCGTTGAGTGGAGGGACGGCACTTATGTTAAACATGCATGGATTTGGTTGATACAAAATCCTGGACTCAAGGCAGACTGTTTCACAATTATAAACATTTTACATTTACCAGGTACATACAGTTACCTTCCTCAGTCTAATGCAGGTATGGACTCACATTGTAAATGAGGAGTTGCAGTATCTGGAATAAAGCCAAAATGAATTGGGGTCCAATCTGCTGCCTTATATAATTAGAAACGTTTTGGGGTTCGTTTTGTTTTCCTTTGAGGAAGTTGCAGGTCAGATTGAGATAGTCCCGGCCCTGGGCCGCATGCTGCCCATGTGTGATTTAAACCAGGGGCCCACAAGGGTCTATTCTAGGTCTTTTTCCATCTAGACCAATCTTCTCACAGAAAATAGCACTCTGCTGGACTTGTAGATCGGCTGTAGAGCGCAGAATGTTAGTGCCCAGAATATGGATGTTAGGTTAAATTGCTGTATATGGATGCTAGGGTTAAAGTGCTGTATATGGATGCTAGGGTTAAAGTGCTGTATATGGATGCTAGGGTTTAAAGTGCTGGAACACTGTGACTGAGCCATCCATCAGGTTATGCTAATGAGGATGGGATCCAGCCCAGGTGATTGGCCAGCCAGATAAGAGCTGGTCGTGACAGACAGCTGAGTGGCGTCCAGGGGGACCAATCGATGGGTCAAGTGGCCCATCCGTCACTCCAACGTCCTCCAATGACAGAACAGCACTGTTTGATGAGCTCAGCCTGTCCTCACCGACCTGGCTGAGGAGGTAGAGTGATACACACTAGCTCTGATGTAGAGTGATACACACTATCTCTGAGGTAGAGTGATACACACTAGCTCTGGATGATGTAGAGTGATACACACTAGCTCTGAGGTAGAGTGATACACACTAGCTCTGAGGTAGAGTGATACACACTAGCTCTGAGGTAGAGTGATACACACTAGCTCTGAGGTAAGTGATACACACTAGCTCTGAGGTAAAGTGATACACACTAGCTCTGAGGTAGAGTGATACACACTAGCTCTGATGTAGAGTGATACACACTAGCTCTGAGGTAGAGTGATACACACTAGCTCTGATGTAGAGAGATACACACTAGCTCTGAGGTAGAGTGATACACACTAGCTCTGAGGTAGAGTGATACACACTAGCTCTGATGTAGGTGAGTGAGACACACTAGCTCTGAGGTAGAGTGATACCACTAGCTCTGATGTAGAGTGATACACACTAGCTCTGGAGGGTAGAGTGATACACACTAGCTCTGATGTAGAGTGATTCACACCAGCTCTGAGGTAGAGTGATACACACTAGCTCTGAGGTAGAGTGATACACACTAGCTCTGAGGTAGAGTGATACACACTAGCTCTGAGGTAGAGTGGATACACACTAGCTCTGACGTAGAGTGATACACACTAGCTCTGAGGTAGAGTGATACACACTAGCTCTGGATGGATGTAGAGTGATACACACTAGCTCTGGACGGATGTAGAGTGATACACACTAGCTCTGGATGGATGTAGAGTGATACACACTAGCTCTGGACGGATGTAGAGTGATACACACTAGCTCTGGATGGATGTAGAGTGATACACACTAGCTCTGGATGGATGTAGAGTGATACACACTAGCTCTGGATGGATGTAGAGTGATACACACTAGCTCTGGATGGATGTAGAGTGATACACACTAGCTCTGGATGGATGTAGAGTGATACACACTAGCTCTGGATGGATGTAGAGTGATACACACTAGCTCTGGATGGATGTAGAGTGATACACACTAGCTCTGGATGGATGTAGAGTGGTAAACTGGCTCCTCCTGGCTTTGTGTCATTGATTCTTATAGAGCTATTCTTCTAGCTTTTAACCAGACAACATTAAAAACAACATCATAGGGAATTATATAAACTCTAGTGACATTTTTGCACCTTGTTTTCTAAAGTCTTTGCCAATACAACACACATAATCCACCGAAAGAACTCACAATAACTCACTCAGGATGGCAAGTTGACAACAACAGGTTTGTGTCTTTGAACAAGGCACAAACCTTGTGTGTTGTGCGTGCGTGCGTGCGTAGCGTGCGTGCGTGCGTGCGTGCGTTGCGTGCGTGCGTGCGTGCGTGCGTGCGTGCGTGCGTGCGTGCGTGCGTGCGTGCGTGCGTGCGGTGCGTGCGTGCCGTGCGTGCGTGAATGTAATGCACATTGTAAAGTGCTTTGGCCCATTTAGTCACCTCTCTCTATAGGTTGTATGAATGGTTCAGTTTCTAATGTGTTATTAAACAAGCAATGAAAAAACAGAAAAGCCTGCTTTATACTTCTTGTCATGTGCCAAAAATAGCCGATCTACAAGCCCCAGCGATGCGTTGTGGGCTTGTAGACTGCATGGCTATTTCCGTTATGCGATGCGATGCCTCATTATGACATATATAGCATAAACGAGTCATAACTCAGCAGCAGAGTCATTAATGAATAGACAATTAGCTCCACAGCTAATGAAGACGCTCTGTCCTTATTGGTGGCCCAGGGCGGATATGAGTGACTTATGCCTGATTTATGTCTTAGTTGCGTGTCATGCACCGAAAATACACATAGCATAAGAGCAGCACTACAGTATGTACATAAAGTTACCATGCACATCTATACGCTCTATAACGCACCGCAATACCACGCGCTGTGAGCTTGTAGATCGCCTATATTCCACAGAATATATTTAGTGTGTACGGTGAAAACGGGGGGAGGGCCTTGTACAGATGCCTGGGGGACTCCAGTCAACCTGAGCAGGCTTTACTGTGGTTAAAACGTGAACGTGTGCAGAATCTGCTACATCACCCGACCGACCGCACGAGAAACCCATCGTCACTCTCTGTGCCCTTGCGCAGAAACACACACAACACACACCACACACACACACACCACACACACACACACACTCACCACTCACTCACTTCACTCGCACTCACTCACTCACTCACATCACATCACTCACATCACTCACACACACACACACACACACACACACACACACACACACACACCACTCACTCACTCACTCACTCACTCACTCACTCACACACACACACACACACACACACACACACACACACACACACACACACACACACACACACACACACACACACACACACACACACACACACACACACACTCACTCACTCACTCACACACACACACACACACACACACACACACCACACACACACACACACACACACACACCACACACACACACACCACACACACACTCACTCACTCACTCACTCACTCACTCACTCACTCACTCACTCACTCACTCACTCACTCACTCACTCACTCACTCACTTCACTCACCTCACTCACCACACACACACACACACACACACACACACATACACACACACACACACACCACACACACACACACACACACTGTGTAGGAAAACCCCCCCAGACACTAAGAGGATTGGGTACAGGTGTATTTAGCTCCATGGTGCCACATATTAGCCATAAAGCTCTCCTTTCACTCAGGAATCATTTCTTCTCCCACAGACCTATAAGAGTCTTACAGCAGATTACTGCTGTGCACTGTGTGTGTGTGTGTGTGTGTGTGTGTGTGTGTGTGTGTGTGTGTGTGTGGTGTGTGTGTGTGTGTGTGTGTGTGTGTGTGTGTGTGTGTGTGTGTGTGCGTGCGTGCGTGCGTGCGTGCGTGCGTGCGTGCGTGCGTGCGTAGCGTGCGTGCGTGCGTGCGTGCGTGTGTGTGTGCTGAGGGAAGCTTTTAGGGAAACCTGCCATGGAGGGTGTTTTTTACAATGTGGTGTCTGTCTGTCTGTCGGCTGGGTAACTCCTGACTCCATGTTTTCACTTTTTTAAAATCTTTTTTGGGCGGTGAAACCGCCCCTATAAGTGAGATTTGGGAAAATGTACAAATATCTTGGGCAGTGAAACCGGCCCTAAAAGTGAGGTTTGGAAATTTGTACAATTATCCTGCGCTGTGATTGGCCAATCACAATCTATTCAGGACTGTGATTGGCCAGTGTCATGACACATGTGCATAGCCCTATATAAGCAACCATAACTTAAAAAAAAAAAAACTATTGTTTTTTTTAAGTTATGGTTTTGTCCATCATAAAGTGTGTTTTACAAAGATAAATGTATTTATCTTTTGTACATGATTGATCGACTCCATTCAGTATTGTGATTAGCTAGCAAGACACATGCTGACACTAAGTGGCTCTTTCAGATCAAAGCATATATATTGGTTGACTCCATTCAGTATTGTGGTTAGCTAGGAAGACACCGCCCACTTCACACAGGGTGTGATTTTTTGTTTCTTTCTGTGAATGAATCCATTAAGACCGGGAAAGCATCTGTGTCATTTTAGATTTATTTGGCTATTCAAAAATAGCAGATCTACAAGTTCATGGCCGTGTTTCTTTCAATACCTTTTTACATGTATTATGTTTTGGGGAAAAGAAAAAAAAATGTAATACAAAAAACTGGGCCCCTCACGTATTAGGGCAGAGTCACCAGAACGTATTAGGAGGGCAGGGTGAGTCACCAGAACGTATTAGGAGGGCAGGGTGAGTCACCAGAACCAAGGACGGTGTTTTTGATTAATCTAACATGTTAAAAATGGAGTTTGAAGTTATAATGGGTTTGTATAGGAAGGGGGCGTGTCTGATAAAATGAATATCAAATATCTAAATACTGAATCAAGCAACTTAAAAACTGTCTGGGGGGAGGGGGCTCACAAAAGCCTGAGTAGACGATAAAATGACCCAACGTTTTTTTTAAAGTGAAATATCCCTTTAATAAAAGCTTGAGACTAAATAATAACTTACATTTTATCCATTAGAACACAGATTATTTTATTTTTTTTGTCATACATACAAGGTTTCCACCTGACAGACAGACAGACAGACAGACAGACAGACAGACAGACAGACAGACAGACAGACAGACAGACAGACAGACAGACAGACAGACAGACAGCGAGAGAGACACAGACAGACAGACAGGCAGACAGGCAGACAGACAGACAGACAGACAGACAGACAGACAGACAGACAGACAGCAGCAGACAGACAGACAGGACAGACAGACAGACAGACAGACAGACAGACAGACAGACAGACAGCGGAGAGAGACAGACAGACAGACAGGCAGACAGGCAGACAGACAGACAGACAGACAGACAGACAGACAGACCAGACAGACAGACAGACAGGCAGGCAGGCAGGCAGGCAGGGCAGGCAGGCAGACAGACAGACAGACAGACCAGACAGACAGACAGACAGACAGACAGACAGACAGACAGACAGCGAGAGAGACAGACAGACAGACAGACAGACACAGACAGACAGACAGACAGACAGACAGACAGACAGACAGACAGACAGACAGACAGATTACAGACAGACAGTGTGGATTATTACATTCTGTTATTAATCTAATAAAAACGTCTCCTCTCCTCACAGCTCAACTTGACGTTTATTCTCCGTGACGTTTCAATTGCTCCCGATTTAGCTCTGATCTCCTTTTTGTTATTTTGTTGCCATTATTTGTAACATTGTGTCAGTACGCTCCCTCCCGCCTCGGGCATCAACGCAAGCGTCTGATCGCGGAGCAGCGTAATCGCATTTGCCAAAAAAAAAATTTTCGAGGGGGGGGGGAGGGAGGAAGTGTTTGTTAATGTTGAGCTGCTTAACATCGTCAGTATCACCTCTGTGTTCAACTAGAGCAGGGGTCTTCAACAGGGGGTCCGGGACCCCTAGGGGGTCCTCAGAGGTAGTACAGGGGGTCCACCAAATCATTGTGTGATATGAACTTAGTTTTTTACATTAACCACTTCAACCCTAGCATCCCTATTCTAAGGACAACTTAAGCCGAAAATAGCTGATCTACAAGCTCACAACGCCTCGCGCTGCGAGGCGTTGTGAGCTTGTAGATCAGCTATTTTCGGCAAAGAGAGGGGGGGAAAAAAGCAGACTAAGTACAGAGTGAAAGTTTACTAAGTATCGACGGTTTAAGTGGTTGAATGTCTGAAAATACACAGTAACATGAATACAACATCTATGAAACATCTATGAAAAAGCTTTTAGCTTTTACAGTTTTATGCATTATATGGTGGGGGTCCCTGCTTCATCTCTCTCTTGGAGAGGGGGTCCTTGGGCTGAAAACGTTGAAGACCCCTGACTAGAGATCAGTGCTATTAATATAGGAGGTGTAGAGCACGGTCTCTCAAAGTGGGGTGTCATCATGGCACCCTAGGGTGCCATGACAGGGAGGGGGGGGCAGAATACTTTGATACTAATTGTAATTTCATCAATATCACTTCAGTTTAACCACTTACACCTTATAGGTTTGTAATTTAGTAATTTGTGGTATTGCTATATTTACTTAATATAGCAACACCACCACCAGGCCACATGGCCTGGTGGTGTCAGACAGAACCAGACACTATGCAGCCTTCAGGTCTACAGAATGACAGAGAGAGAGAGGAGAAGAGAGAGAGAGAGAGAGAGAGAGAGAGAGAGAGAGAAGAGAGGAGAGAGAGAGAGAGAGATGGAGAGA